>NC_058135.1:154259823-154260488 GCF_016433145.1 Gracilinanus agilis
GAAATAACACTGCTCAATATGTATGCACCAAGTGGCATAGCACCAAAATTCATAAAGGAGAAACTGGCAGAGCTCAAGAAGGAAATAGATAGGAAAACCATACTAGTGGGAGATCTAAATATTCCTCTATCAGATGTAGATAAATAAACCGAAAAATAAATAAGAAAGAGGTCAGAGAGGTGAATGAAGTCCTAGAAAAATTAGATCTAATTGATATGTGGAGAAAAATAAATAGGGACAAAAAGGAATACACCTTCTTCTCAGCTGCACATGGCACATTCACAAAGATTGACCATGTAATAGGGCATAGAATCATTGCAAACAAATGCAAAAGAGCAGAAATAATAAATGTAACCTTCTCAGATCATAATGCAATAAAAATAATAATTAGTGAGGACACTTGGACAGGAAAATCAAAAACTAATTGGAAATTAAATAATATGATTCTTCAAAACCAATTGGTCAAAGAAGAATTCATAGAAACAATCAACAATTTCATTGAAGAAAATGACAATGATGAGACATCCTACCAAAATCTGTGGGATGCAGCCAAGGCAGTACTCAGGGGGGAAATTTATATCCATGAGTGCATATATTAACAAATTAAGGAGGGCAGAAATCAATGAATTGGGCATGCAACTCAAAAAATTAGAAAGTGAGCAAAT
>NC_058135.1:154260588-154262016 GCF_016433145.1 Gracilinanus agilis
AAATATAACAATTTAGGAGATATGGATGAATATTTACAAAAATATAAACTGCCTAGATTAACAGCAGAAGAAATAGAATACCTAAATAATCCCATATCAGAAAAAGAAATTGAACAAGCCATCAAAGAACTTCCTAAGAAAAAATCGCCAGGGCCTCATGGATTCACAAGTGAATTCTATCAGACATTCAAAGAGCAACTAATCCCAATACTATACAAATTATTTGATATGATAAGCAAAGAAGGAGTCCTACCAAATTCCTTTTATGACACAAATATGGTACTGATTCCAAAGCCAGGGAGACCAAAAACAGAGAAAGAAAACTACAGACCAATCTCCCTAATGAACATAGATGCAAAAATCTTAAATAGAATACTAGCAAAGAGACTCCAGCAAGTAATTAAGAACATCATTCACCACGATCAGGTAGGATTTATACCAGGAATGCAAGGTTGGTTCAACATTAGGAAAACCATCCACATAATTGACCATATCAACAGTCTAACAAACAAAAATCACATGATTATCTCAATAGACGCTGAAAAAGCCTTTGACAAAATACAGCATCCATTCCTATTGAAAACACTGAAAAGTATAGGAATAGAAGGACCTTTCCTAAAAATAATAAACAGTATATACCTAAAACCATCAACAAACATCATATGCAATGGGGATAAATTAGAAGCCTTCCCAATAAGATCAGGAGTAAAACAAGGATGCCCGTTGTCACCTCTATTATTTAACATTGTACTAGAAACACTAGCAGTAGCAATTAGAGAAGAAAAAGAAATTGAAGGTATCAAAGTGGGCAAGGAGGAGACTAAGCTATCACTCTTTGCAGATGATATGATGGTCTACTTAAAAAATCCTAGAGAATCAACTAAGAAGCTTGTAGAAATAATCAACAACTTTAGCAAAGTTGCAGGATACAAAGTAAATGCACATAAATCATCAGTATTTCTATATATTTCCAACACATTAGAGCAACAAGAGGTAGAAAGAGAAACACCATTAAAAATCACCCTAGACAATATAAAATACCTAGGAATATACCTACCAAAACAAACACAGCAATTATATGAAAACAACTACAAAACACTTTCCAAACAAATAAAACTGGATCTAAACAATTGGAAAGCCATTGATTGCTTATGGGTAGGACGAGCTAACATAATAAAAATGACAATTCTACCCAAATTAATTTACCTATTTAGCGCCATACCTATCAAGCTACCAAAAAACTTCTTTACTGAATTAGAAAAAACTATAACAAATTTCATCTGGAAGAACAAAAGATCAAGAATATCAAGGGAAATAATGAAAAAAAATGTGAAGGAAGGGGGCCTAGCAGTACCAGATATTACACTATACTATAAAGCAACAGTCATCAAAACAATATGGTACTGGCTAAGAGATAGAGAGGAGGAT
>NC_058135.1:154265012-154274464 GCF_016433145.1 Gracilinanus agilis
TGATCCAGCCATACCATTGCTGGGTTTGTACCCCAAAGAGATCATAGATAAACAGACTTGTACGAAAATATTCATAGCTGCGCTTTTTGTGGTGGCAACAAATTGGAAAAGGAGGGTATGTCCTTCAATTGGGGAATGGCTGAACAAAATGTGGTATATGCGGGTGATGGAATACTATTGTGCTAAAAGGAATAATAAACTGGAGAAGTTCCAGGCGAACTGGAGAGACCTCCGGGAACTGATGCAGAGCGAAAGGAGCAGAGCCAGAAGAACTCTATCACAGAGACTGACATTCTGTGGTAAAATCGAATGTAATGGACCTCTGTACCAGCAGCAATACAATGACCCAGGACAATTCTGAGGGATTTATGGTAAAGATGCTGCCCACATTCAGAGGAAGGACTGCAGGAGAGGAAACATATAAGAAAAACAACTGCTTGAACGCATGGGTTGGGGTGGACATGATTGGGGATGTGGACTCGAAACTACCACACCAATGCAACTACCAACAATTTGGAAATTGGTCTCGATCAAGGACACATGACAAAACTAGTGGAAATGCGCATGGGTAGGGGGGGTGCGGGGGGGGGTTGAAGGGGAAAGGAGGAACATGAATCATGTAACCATGTTAAAAATGAATATTAATAAATGTAAAAAAAAACAAAAAAAACTGCTCCACAGCTCAATAGACATAGAGCCCGCCTGCCTCACCAAGACTTATGATTGAGAAAGAAAAACAGTATAATAATAATGGCAAACAATGCCCAAGAAATATTGAGAAAGAACAAGAAGAAAGCTTTAACACTCAATAACTTCTACAAAGAAAAAATCCAGACAACTGAGCAAATAGCAGAGGAAGACAAACAAGCAATCACATTCAAATGTTCCCCAAAAAAAGAAAATTGGTCACATGCTCTTGAAGAGTTCAAATCTGAGATCATAAGAAAGATGGAAGGGATTTGGCAAGAAAAGTGGAAAACAGCTCAAAAGGAAATTAACAGGTTAAAAGACAGAAACTCCCAATTGGAGAAAGATGCCCCAAAGTCAAAAGAATGAAACAGCAAATTGGAGACTAAAATTAAACAGCTGGAAAATAGGATAGACCAAATGAAAAAGGAAAATCAAATTATAGCAGAAAACCAGTCTCTAAAGACCAGAATTAGGCAAGTAGAAGCCAATGATCTCACAAGACAGCAAGAACTAATAAAGCAAAGTCAAAAGAATGACACAATATAAGGAAACATAAAATATCTCAATGACAAGATGACAGATCAAGAAAACAGGTCTTGAAGAGGCAATTTGAGAATCACTGGTCTTCCAGAAAAATCAGAAATTATTAGAAGTTTGGACACCATAAGACAAGAAATTATGCACGTAGACTGCCCTGATGTTCTTCAACAAGAGGGTAAAATAGACATTGAAAGGATCCATAAATCATCCTCTACACCAATAGTTCCCAAACTTTTTTGGCCTACTGCCCCCTTTCCAAAAATAAATATTACTTAGCCCACTGGAAATTATTTTTTTTTAATTTTAATAGCAATTAATAGGAAAAATAAATGCACCTGTGGCCATCACTGCCCTATTGGAATGCTGAAGCACCCACCAAGGGGTGGTATCGACCACTTTGGGAATCACTGATCTACACTAAACCTTCAAAAATCATCCCCCAGGAATATAATAATTGCTAAATTCAAGAGTTTTCAAGTTAAAGAAAAAATATTACAAGAAACAAGAAAGAGGCAATTCAGATATCAAGAAGGATATCTCAGGATTACACAGCATCTGGCAGCCTCCATACTAAAAGACCACAAGTCTTGGAATATGATATTCAGAAAGGCAAGAGAATTAGATCTACGACCAAGGATCATGTACCAATCAAAACTGACTATATATACTTCCAGAGGAAAGTATGGGCACTCAACAAGAAGAGACCAGAATTGGGGGCAGCTGGGTAACTTAGTGGATTGAGAGCCAGGCCTAGAGACGGGAGGTCCTAGGTTCAAATTCAGCCTCAGACACTTCCCAGCTGTGTGACCCTGGGCAAGTCACTTGACCCCCATTGCCTACCCTTACCAATCTTCCACCTATAAGTCAATACACAGAAGTTAAGGGTTTAAAATAAAAAAAATAAATAAATAAATAAAAAAGAAGAGACCAGAATTAAATGGAAAGGTTGATATCCAACTAAAAAAAAAAAACAAGAAAAACATGAAAAGTTAAATAAGAAACTGAGGAGAAAGAAAGAAAACTCTTATTTTTAAATTTGCTTCTTTAAAGGCTTTAATAAGATCAAATTATTTGTATTTTATATGGAGAAATGTTACACGTAATTTTCAAAAACTATAGTCGCTATTATAGTAATTAGAAGAATTATTCATAGGGAGAGGTCGGAGTACTAAATCGTCTAAGATGATATGGGGAGGGGAAAGGAGGAGGATAGTAAATGGCACCAAGAGAAACTTGAATGAATAAGAAAAATAGGATAATCTATACCACACAAAGAGGGCATGGAAAAGGGAGGGAAGGAATACTTTTATAAGAAGGAGGGAAGAGAGTGTTAATACATAATATTTAAACCTTACTCTCAGCAGAATTAATCCTGAGAGGGAAGAGTAGCTAGATCCATTGGGATATAGAATTCTATCTTACCCTATGAAGAAAGTCAGAAGGGATAAACTAAGGGGGGATTCAAAAAAGGGAGGGAAAGAGAGGGGAGAGTAAATTCATTAGGACTCAAAAATAAAAAGAGGGGAATGAAAAGGAAGGGGGTGGAAAGTTAATTAAACTAAGAGAGGGGATAAAAGGGACTGATTTTAAACAAACCACTGATTTAAAAGGGAATAGCATAAGAAGAAGGGGCAGAACTAGGAGAGGATGTCAAAATGTTGGGGAACACATAGCTAATAATTATAACCCTGAATGTGAATGGGATGAACTCACTCATAAAACAGAAGCAAATAGTAGAGTAGATTAGAAAAAAAATTCTACCATATGTTGTCTACAAGAAACACATATGAGAATTCTTAGAAGATGGAAGCTTAGATGGAGGGAATCTTAAAACACCTGCACCCTTACACACCTAAATAGAAAACAATGCACTTTGACAAGAAAGAGGAACAAACCTAATAACGGGACAGAGCAGAAGGAACTCTACTGCAGTAAAACTAAAGAGGTACACCAAGAAAAAGGCTTCAATTCTTGAACTGTTGGGTCTGAGAGAGTAGAAGGGGAATCCCAGGAAGCTTCCCCAACATGCTGTGCGGAGTCTCCAGCAGCCCAGAAATCTCAGGGGTGGTGGGCACAACAGTCCAGGGAGAGGGCCTTGCTACGACTGGACTTTGGTAGTTAAACACAGGCACTGAAGAGATGACTGGAGGTGAAAACCAGAGAAAGACAGCAAAAACATCCCAGAAAATGATGGCTTAGAGAGAGCCAAACCTCAAACCACAGACAGTTTGTCTTCCTCATACTGAGATAGAGAACTCGGGGCTTCAAGAGGAAAGAAAACCAGATCAAACACAGTGGACAGCTCAGGGGATCCCACTGCTGGACAGCTCAGTTCAGAGAAAAACGATCCTTCTTGTCTCCCCAATGTTTTTTTTTGTTTGTTTGTTTTTTCTTTTTCCTTCCTCTTGAGGTTTTAGCCTCAGGGCAGATTAAGCAGTAAGATTAATCCAATCAATACAGGATTAATCTCAACAACTGGACAGACAAAATGTCTTCAGAGGGCAGAGAAAGTAACTATAAACCTACATTGCCAACAGGGGAAGATCTTTCCTCAAATATCATTAAATATATCTGCTCAAACTAGCATAAAAAGGAAACAAGAAATATTAGTAGGCAACAGAAAAAGAGAAAAGAAATGACAACTAACTGCTTCTTTCAAGGAAGTGAAAAGAGGGCAAATGAAATAGAAATACAAGAAGAGGAAGTACTTCCAATGAACTGGACACAGGACTTTGAAGATCTCAAAATTCAACTTCAGGAACTCAAAAAGCAATCAAGAGAGGCTGAAGACTATTTGAAAAAGGAAATAAATGAACTAAAATGAGAAAATGAAGTATTAAAAGCCAGAACTGGCCAGCTTGAAAATGAAGCAAAGAAGGCAAAAGATGATCTACAAAGTAAATCAGACCAGAAGGAGAAGGATGACCAAAAAGGCTGGAATGAAATTCAGTCTTTAAAAAACAGAACTCAACAACTAGAAGCAAATGACTTCACAAGGCAACAAGAATATATTAAATAAAATTAAACAATTAAAAATCCCCAGATGAAAACTAAATTAGAAATACTAAAAATCAAGGGAGAAATTAATAAAATTGAAAGTAAAAGAACTATTGAATTAATAAATAAGACTAGAAGAAGGTATTTTGAAAAAACAGATAAAACAGACAATGTACTGGTCAATCTAATAAAAAAAGGAAAGAAAAAACCAAATTAACATATCAAAGATGAAAAGGGAGACCTCACCTCTAATGAAGAAGAAATTAAGGCAATCATTAAAAACTATTTTGGTCAATTATATGGCAATAAATATAGCAATTTAGGTGATATGGATGAATATTTACAAAAATATAAATTGCCTAGATTAATAGCAGAATAAATAGAATACTTAAATAATCCAATATTACAAAAAGGAATTGAACAAGCCATTAAAGAACTTCCTAAGTAAAAATCACCAAAGCCTGATGGATTCACAAGTGAATACTATCAAACATTCAAAGATCAACTAATCCCAATACTATACAAATTACTTGATATGATAAGCAAAGAAGGAGTCCTACCAAATTCCTTTCATGACACAAATATGGTACTAATACCAAAGCCAGGTAGATAAAAAACAAAGAAAGAAAATTACTGACCAATCACTTTAATGAACACAGATACAAAAATCTTAAATAGAATACTTGTAAAAAGACTCCTGCAAATGATCAAGAGGGTTCTCCATCATGATGAGGTGGGATTTATACTGGGAATGTAAGGATGGTTCAACATTAGGAAAACCATCCACGTAATTAACCATATCAACAAGCTAACAAACAAAAATCACATGATCATCTCAATAGATGCAGAAAAAGCTTTTGACAAAATACAACATCCATTCCTACTGAAAACACTAGAAAGTATAGGAATAGAAAGTCCTTTCCTAAAATTAATAAATAATAAATAAAAGTAAATTGGCATATATCTTAAACCATCAATAAGCATTATATGCAATGGGGATAAATTAGAAGTCTTTCCAATAAGATCAGGTAGGAAACACGGGTGCCCATTATCACCTCTATTATTTAACATTGTACTAGAAACTCTAGCAGTAGCAATTAGAGAAGAAAGAGAAATTGAAGGTATTAAAATAGGCAATGAGGAGACTAAGCTCTCACTCTTTGCAGATGTTATGACAGTCTATTTAAAAAATCCTAGAGAATCAAATAAAAAGCTAGTAGAAATAATCAACAACTTTAGCAAAGTGGTAGAATACAAAATAAATGCTCACAAATCATCAGCATTTCTATATATTTCCAACACAGCACAGCAGCAAGAGGTAGAAAGAGAAATACCATTTAAAACCACCTTAGACAATATTAAATACTTACGAATCTATCTATCAAAACAAACACAGGAATTATATGAACACAACTACAAAACACTTTCCAAACAATTAAAACCAGATTTAAACAATTGGAAAAATATTGACTGCCCATGGGGAGGATGAATTAACATAATAAAAATGATCATTCCACCCAAATTAATTTGCCTATTATTTCCATACCTATCAAACTACCAAAAAACCTTTTTACTGAATTAGAAAAAACTATAACAAAATTTATTTTGAAGAACAATAGATCAAGAATATCAAGGGAAATAATGAAAAAAAAAGTGAAGTAAGATGGCCTACCAGTACCAGATATTAAGCTATAATATAAAGCAAAAGTCATCAAAACAATATGGTATTGGGGCAGCTGGGTAGCTCAGTGGAGTGAGAGTCAGGCCTAGAGACAGGAGGTCCTAGGTTCAAACCTGGCCTCAGCCACTTCCCAGCTGTGTGACCCTGGGCAAGTCACTTGACCCCCATTGCCCACCCTTACCAATCTTCCACCTATGAGACAATACACCGAAAAGTACAAGGGTTTAAAAAAAACAAAAACAAAAACAATATGGTATTGGCTAAGAGACAGAAGGGAGGATCAGTGGAATAGACTTGGGGTAAGTAACGTCAGCAAGACAGTGTATGATAAACCCAAAGAGCCCAACTTTTGGGACAAAAATCCACTATTTGACAAAAATCAGGGCAATCATTAAAAAATATTTTGCCCAATTATGAGACAATAAATATAGCAATCTAGGCAATATGGATTAATATTTACAGAAATACAAATTGTCTAGATTAACAGTGGAAGAAATAGAATACTTAACTAATACCACATCTGAAAAAGAAATTTAACAAGGTATCAAAGAACTGCCTAAGAAAAAATCCCCAGGACCAGATGGATTCACAAGTGAATTCTATCAAACCTTCAAAAAACAACTAATCCCAATATTATACAAACTATTTGACACAATGAGTAAAGAAGGAGTTGTAACAAACTCCATTCATGACACAAATATTGTACTGATCACAAAGCCAGGTAGACCAAGAAAAGAGCAAGAAAACTACAGACCAATCTACTTAATGAACATAGAAGAAAAAAATCTTAAACAGAATACTAGTAAAAAAGACCCTAGCAAGTGATCCCAAGGGTTATGCATTATGATCCAGTGGGATTTATATCAGGAATGCAAGGATGTTTCAATATTAGGAAAACCATTTATATAATTAACCATATCAACAAGCAAACCAAAAAAAACAACATGATTATCTCAATAGATGCTGAAAAAGCCTTTGACAAAATAAAATACTCATTCCCACTGAAAACACTAGAAAGTATAGGAATAGAAGGGCCTTTCTAAAACTAGATCTAAAGAATAGGAAAAAAGAATATCAAGGGAAATAATGAAAAAAAAAAACATGAAGGAAGGTGGCCTAGCAGTACCAGATCTTAAACTGTACTCTAAAGCAGTTGCCATGAAATTAATATGGCACTGGCAAAGAGACAGAAGGAAGGATCAATGGAATAGACATAGGGTAAGCAACCTCAGCAAGACAGTCTATGATAAACCCAAAGAACCCAGCTTCTGGGACAAAAACCCACTATTTGACAAAAACTGCTAGGAAAATTTGAAAACAGTATGGGAGAGATTGGGTCTAGATCAATATCTCATACCCTATAACATGATAAATTCAGAATGGGGAATGACTTGGATATAAAGAAGGAATCTATAAGTAAATTAGATGAGCACAGAATAGTATTCTTGTCAGATCTCTGGCATAGGAAAGATTTTTTTTCTTTTTTTTTGAAATTCTTTTTTTTTAATTTTGAATATTTTCTCTTAGTTACATATTTCATGTTCTTTCCCTCTCCTCCAATCCCCCTAATCTCCCTTAGGAGTTGCACAATTCCACTGGGTTTTACATGTATCATCAAATAAGGCTTAAATCCATATTATTGATATTTGGAAAAGAGTTATCATTTAGTGTCTACATTCCCAATAATATCCCCAAAGGCCTGTGTGGTCAAGCAGTTGTTTTTCTTCTGTGTTTCTCTTCCCTCAGTTCTTCTGAATGTGGCTAGTTTTCTTTCATATAAGTCCCTCAGCCTTACTTTGGATCCTTGCATTGCTGGTAGTACAGAAGTACATTACATTTGATTTTACCACAGTGTATCAGTCTCCGTGTACAATGTTCTCCTGGATCTGATCTTGTCACTCTGCATCAATTCCTGGAGACCATTCCAGTTCACATGGAATTCCTCCAGTTCTTTATTCCTTTGAACACAATAGTATTCCATCACCAACAGATACTACAATTTGTTCAGCCTTTCCCCAATTGAAGGACATTCTCTTATTTTCTAATTTTTTTTGCCACAAGAAAGAGCAAGGCTATAAATATTTTTGCACAAGTCTTTTTCCTTATTATCACTTTGGGGTATAATCCAAGCAGTGCTATGGCTGGATCAAAAGGAAGAAAGTCTTTTAAAGCCCTTTGACAAGAGTTCCAAATTGCCATCCAGAATGGTTGGATCTGTTCACAACTCCACCAGCAATACATTAATGTCCCAATTTTGCCACATGCCCTCCAACATTCATTACTCTCCTTTGCTGTCATTTTAGCCAATCTGCTAGTTGTGAGGTGATACCTCAGAGTTGTTTTGATTTGCATTTTTCTAATTATTAGTGATTTAGAACACTTTCTCATGTGCTTATTGATAGTTTTGATTTCTTTATCTCAGAATTGCCTATTCATGTCCCTTGTCCATTTATTGATTTGGGAGATGGCTTGATTTTTTTGTACAATTGATTTAGCTCCTTGCATATTTGAGTAATTAGACCTTTATCTGAGTTTTTTGTTATAAAGATTTTTTCTCAATTTGTTGTTTTCCTTCTAATTTTGGTAGCATTGGTTTTATCTATACAAAAACTTTTTAGTTTAATGTAGTCAAAATTATTTATTTAACATTTTGTGATTTTTTTCTAACTCTTGCTTGGTTTTCAAATCTTTCCTTTCCATAGATCTGGCAAGTATACTATTCTGTCCTCACCCAATTTACCTATAGTTTCCTTCTTTATAATCAAGTGATATACCCATTCTGAGTTTATATTGGTATAGGGTGTGAGACATTGATGTTGGCCCAATCTCTACCATATTATTCTCAAATTTTCGTTGCAGTTTTTGTCAAATATTGTTTTGTTTCCACAAAAGCTGGGTCCTTTAAGTTTATAGAAAACTCTCTTCCTGAGGTCACTTACCCCTAGTCTATTCCATTGATCCTCCTTTCTGTCTCTTGGCCTGTACCATATTGTTTTTTTCCCAAACATTTATTAATATTCATTTTTAACATGGTTACATGATTCATGCTCCTCCTTTCCCCTTTGCCCCCTCAGTCCCCCCACCCATGGCCGATGCACATTTCAACTAGTTTTGTCATGTGCCCTTGATCAAGACCAATTTCCAAATTGTTGGTGGTTGCATTGGTATGGTAGTTTTGAGTCCATACCTTCAATCATGTCCACCCCAACCCATGCGTTCAAGCAGTTGTTTTTCTTATATGTTTCCTCTCCTGCAGTCCTTCCTCTGAATGTGGGTAGCATTCTTTACCATAAATCCCTCAGAATTGTCCTGGGTCATTGTATTGCTGCTCGTACAAAGGTCCATTACATTCAATTTTACCATAGTATATCAGTCTCTGTGTACAATGTTCTTCTGGCTCTGCTCCTTTCGCTCTGCATCTGTTCCCGGAGTTCTCTCCAGTTCGCCTGGAACTCCTCCACTTTATTATTCCTTTTAGCACAATAGTATTCCATCACCCGCATATACCACAGTTTGTTCAGCCATTCCCCAATTGAAGGACATA
>NC_058135.1:154277451-154298326 GCF_016433145.1 Gracilinanus agilis
ATTTTTACTTTGGCTTTGTCAGAAATCATAATAGCCACTCCTGCCTTCTTTTTCTCATTTGACGCCCAAAAGATTTTGCTCAAACCCTGAACCTTAAACTTGTGTATGTCCACCCGCCTCATATGTGTTTCTTGTAGACAACATATGGTGGGATTTTGGTTTCTAATCCACTCTGCTATTTGCTTCCGTGTTATGAGCGAGTTCATCCCATTCACATTCAGAGTTATAATCATCAGTTGTGCATTTGCTGACATTTTCGAATCCTCCCCTCTTCCTACCTTTTTCCTTATACTTTTTCCTTTTAAATCAGTGGTTTGCTATTGAGCCGCTATCTCTTATCCTCTCCCTTCATTAACTTCCCTTTCTACCCCCTCCCTTATTTTCCCCACTCTTTTTGTTTTTAAAGGTCTTATGAATTCCCTCCCCCTACACCCCTCCCTTTTTTTGACCTCCCCACTCCCCTGCTTCCCTTGGTTTATCCCTTCTAACTTTCTCAGAAGGGTTAGATAAGAATTTTATGTCCCAGTGGATAGTATAGCTACTCTTCCCTCTCCAGGTTGATTACACTAAGAGTAAGGTTTGATTATTACCTCTTAATGCTCTCTTCCTCTCCTTCTTATAATAGTATTTGTCCCCTCTCTCTCCCATGCCCTCTTTGTGTGTAATAGAATATCCTATTTTCTTATTCACTCAAGTTTCTCTTTGTGTCCCCTGTTATTCACGCCCTCTTTCCCATCCCTCATGTCGTACCACCCTCACCCTGTGAATTATTCTTCTGATTACTATAATAGTGAATAGAGTTCAATACAGAGAATTATACATAACATTTCTCTACATAGGAATACAGATAATTAGATCTCAATGAGGCCCTTAAAAAGGCAAATTTAAAAATTATAAGTTTTCTTTCTTTCCCCTCTGTATCTTATTTACCTTTTCATGTTTCTCTTGATTTTTGTGGTTGGATATCAAACTTTACATTTAGCCCTGGTCTTTTCTGTGCAAATACCTTTTTTGTTGAATGCCCATACTTTCCCCTGGAAATATATAGTCAATTCTGATGGGTAGTTGATCCGTAGTTGCAGGCCTAGCTCTCTTGCCTTTCTGAATATCGTATTCCAAGCCTTGCGATCTTTTAGCGTGGAGGCTGCCAGATCCTGTGTGATCCTGATTGGTGCTCCTTGATATTTGAATTGTTTCTTTCTGGCTTCTTGTAAGATTTTGTCTTTTGCTTGGAAACTCTTGAATTTGGCAATTATATTTCTGGGTGTTTTCTTTTCTTGATCAAATGTTCTATGAATCCTTTCAATGTCTATATTGCCCTCTTGTTGTAGGACTTCAGGGAAATTTTGCTGAATTATTTTTGTTAGTATGGAGTCCAGGTTTCTATTAATTTCTGGTTTTTCTGGAAGACCAATTATTCTCAAATTGTCTCTTCTAGACCGGTTTTGTTGGTCTGTCACTCTCTCATTGAGATATTTCATGTTTCCTTATATTTTTTCATTCTTTTGACTTTGTTTTATTTGTTCTTGTTGTCTTGAGAGATCATTAGCTTCTACTTGCTCAATTCTAGCCTTTAGGGATTGATTTTTGGTTATAATCTTTCGGTTTTCGGCTATGATCTTTTGATTTTCAGCCTTAATCTTCTGGTTTTCGGCCATAATCTTCTGGTATTCCTTTTCAATCTGGTCATTTCTGGTGTTCAATTTGCTTATCAGTTCATTTGGTTTCTGAGCCTTACTTTCCAATTGCAAGATTCTACCTTTTAAACAGTTATTTTCTTGCCAGATCTCTTCCATTTTTCTCAAAATCTCAGTTTTGAAGTCTTCCATAGCTTGTGAGTTTTCCTTATTTGAGGAGGTTCCGGATGCTTGTTTGTTCTCCTCCTCTGTTTGCTTGGTTGTCTGGATTTTCTCTGTGTAAAAGTTGTCGAGTGTTAAAGACTTCTTTTCCTTGTTGTTAATCTTTCTCTTCTGAACTTCCTGAGACTGGGTAGCCATTGTTAGCCCAGCAGTTTCTCAGGTTTATCCTTGCGTTCCGGGTCTGTCTGCGGTCAAGCCCCCTGGTGGACCCCCTTGCTTGATCGTCTGCTGGAGGTTTCTTTACAAGTCTCAGGGCACTGCTTCCACAATCGTATACCCGTCTGCACTCCTTCCCCACTCTGGGTTTCAGAGCTTTAGCTTGTGGCTGTGTCTGCCTCCACCCACGCCTCTGCCCGTGCCTGCTCTTGGCGCCCTACTCTGGGGCTCAGATTTTGAGTGCATTCGTTAGCTTTTTGGGGTCCTAAATCTTGCTGCTCTTAGGAACAGGCCCCGGAGCTGCCAATGACTCGATGGGTGCCCCAAACTTATTCTATTTCTTTTTAGCTGGCTTCGGCGTTATAGGTGGTGCGTGTGGAGGGGGTGGGTGTGGGGTGGTTGCTCAGCCCGCGATTTATTGAGAGCTGTTTCACCCCTTTATAGCTTGGAAATGCCTCGATTCCACGTACCTTCCACACTGTGCCCTGTTGTGGGGTTCCTCCATTCGTCTCGACTTGTTTTTATGTCCCCTTGAGGAGTTTTGTGTGTTTCGGTCCAGAGAGGTTAAGAGCTGATTCTTACTCTGCCGCCATCTTAACCCGGAACCCTGTACCATATTGTTTTGATGACTACTGCTTTGTATTACATTTTAAAATCTGGTACTGCTAGGCCATCTTCCTTCATATTTTTTTTCATTATTTCCCTAGATATTCTTGATCTTTTGTTCTTCCAAATGAACTTTCTTATAGTTTTTTTCTAATTCAGTAAAAATGTATTTTTAGTAGTTTGATTGGTATAGCACTAAATACGTAAATTAATTTGTGGAGGATGGTCATTTTTATTATGTTAATTCATCCTCCCCATGGGCAGTCAATATTTTTCCAATTGTTTAAATCTGGTTTTAATTGTTTGGAAAGTGTTTTGTAGTTGTTTTCGTATAATTCCTGTGTTTGTTTTTGTAGATAGATTCCTAAGTATTTTATATAATCTAGGGTGATTTTAAATGGTGTTTCTCTCTCTACCTCTTGCTGCTGTGATGTGTTGGAAATATCTACAAATGCTGATGATTTATGTGCTTTTCTTGTGTATCCTGCAACTTTGCTAAAGTTGTTACTTATTTCCACTAACTTTTTAGTTGCATCTCTGGGATTTTTTTAAGTAGACCATTATATCATCTGCAAAGAATGATAGCTTGGTCTCCTCATTGCCTATTTTAACACCTTCAATTTATTTTTCTTCTCTAATTGTCACGGCTAGTGTTTCCAGTACAATGTTTAATAATAGAGTTGACAAGGGGCATCCTTGTTTCACTTCTGATCTTATTGGGAAGGCTTCTAATTTATCCCCATTGCATATGATCCTTGTTGATGTTTTTAGATATATATCATTTATTATTTTTAGGACAGGCTCTTCTATTCCTATACTTTCTAGTGTTTTCAATAGGAATGGGTGTTGTATTTTGTCAAAAGAGTTTTCAGCATCTATTGAGATAATCATGTGGTTTTTGTTGGTTTGCTGTTGATATGGCCAATTATATAGATGGTTTTCCTGATGTTGAACCATCCTTGCATTCCTGGTATGAATCCCACCTGATCACAATGCATAACCCTTGGGATCACTTGCTACAGTCTTTTTGCTGGTATTCTGTTTAAGATTTTTGCATCTATGTTCATTAGGGAGATTAGTTTGTAGTTTTCTTTCTCTGTTTTTGACCTACCTGGCTTTGGGATAAGTACCATATTTGTGTCATAAAAGGAGTTTCGCAGAACACCTTTTTTGTTTATTTTGTCAAATAGTTCGTATAATGTTGAAATTAGTTGTTCTTTAAAGGTTTGATAGAGTTCACTTGTGAATCCATCTGGTCCTTGGGATTTTTTCTTAGGGAGCTCTTTGATGGCTTGTTAAATATCTTTTTCAGATATGGGATTATTTAAGTATTCTATTTCTATTGCTGTTAATCTAGACAATTTGTATTTCTGTAAATATTAATCCATATTGCCTAGATTGCTATATTTATTGTCACATAATTGGGAAAAATAGATTTTAATGATTGCCTTGATTTTCTGTTCATTGGAGGTGAGGTCTCCCTTTTCATCTTTGATACTATCAATTTGGTTTTCTTCATTCCTTTTTTAAATTAGATTGACCAGTACTTTGTCAATTTTATTTATTTTTTCAATGTACCAGCTTCTAGTTTTTTTTTAATTCAATAGTTCTTTTACTTTCAATTTTATTGATTTCTCCTTTGATTTTTATAATCTCTAATTTAGTTTTTAACTGGGGATTTTTAATTTGCTCACTTTCTAGTTTTTTGATTTGCATGCCCAGTTCACTGAACTTTGCTTTCTCTAATTTGTTATTATATGCACTCAATGATATAAATTTCCCCCTGAGTACTGCTTTAGTTGCATCCTACAGAGTTTGGTAGGATGTCTCATCATTGTCATTCTCTTCAATGAAATTGTTGATTGTTTCTATGATTCCTTCTTTGACAAATTGGTTTTGAAGAATCATATTATTTAATTTCCAAATAGTTTTTGATTTGCCTGACTAGGTGCCATTACTAATTATTATTTTTATTGCATTATGATCTGAGAAGGTTACATTTATTATTTCTGCTCTTTTGCATTTGTTTGCCATGTTTCTATGCCCTAGTACATGATCAATTTTTGTGAATGTTCCATGTGCAGCTGAAAAGAAGGTGTATTCCTTTTTGTCCCTATTAATTTTTCTCCACATATCTATTAACTCTAATTTTTTCTAGGATTTCATTCACCTCTCATCTCTTTCTTATCTATTTTTTAGTTTGATTTATCTAGATCTGATAGAAGAATATTTATATCTCCCACTAGTATGATTTTACTATCTATTTACTCCTCGAGCTCTGACAGTTTCTCCTTTAGAATTTTGGATGCAATACCATTTGGTGGGTACATGTTGAGTGCTGTTATTTCCTCATTGTCTATACTGCCTTTTATCAGCATGTAATTGCCATCCCTATCTCTTTTAATCAAATCTATTTTTATTTTGGCTTTATCACAAATCATGATTTCCATTCCTGTCTTCTTTTTCTCAGTTGAAGCCCAAAAGATTTTACTCTAGTCCTTGACAATAACCCTGTGTATATCCACCTGCCTCATGTGTGTTTCTTGTAGACAAGATATGTTAAGGTTTTGTATTCTAATCCACTCTGCTATTTGCTTCTGTTTTATAAGTGAGTTAGTGAGTTCATCTCATTCACATTCAGGGTTATAATTTTTAGCTCTCAGGAAACATGAAATATCTTAATGAGAAGTTAATAGATCAAGAAAACAGGTCCAGAAGAGACGACTTCAGAACTATTGGTCTTCCGGAAAAATTAGAGACCAATAGAAACCTTGATATTATATTACAAAAAATTATCCAACAAAATGCCCCAATTTTCTAGAACAAGAGGGCAAAATAGATGTTGAAAGGATCCATAGATTACCCTCTACACTAAATCCTCAGAAGACAACCCTCAGGAATGTAATAGCCAAATTCAAGAGCTCCAAGGTAAGGAGAAAATATTACAAGAAGCCAGAAAGAGACAATTCAGATAAAGAAATCTAAATTATCAACAAACACATTTAAAAAAAGTATTCTAAATCTCTTAAGAGAAATGCAAATCAAAACAACTCTGAGGTATCACCTCACACCTAGCAGATTAGCTAACAGGACAATAAAGGTAAGTGGGTAATGTTGGAGGGGATATGGCAAAATTGGAACATTAAAGCATTGCTGGTGAAGTTGTAAATGGATCCAACCATTTTGGATGGCAATTTGGAATGGCTGAACAAATTGTGGTATTTGTTGGTGATGGAATACTATTTTGCTGAACAGAATATTAAGATACGAAATTAACTCCCTTCTTCCCTTCTGCTAGTCATTTCTGGGAGTGCAATAGAATTTCATCACAATCAGATAGCAAAACTGGTATAGCCATTCCCAAATTTATTGGGAATAAAAACCAAAAAAGTGGCTTGAACCTAAAATAATACATATTCTCTTAGAATAGCAAAATTAAAGTGTAGAGAGAGTTATAATTCTAGTCTAATCTCGAATACCCACTTCCCTTAGTCATTCTCAGAAGCTGCATTGCAGATAGTTTGATACTGTCTTCTGTTCTTTTCCTTGATCAGTCTCATTGGTCTTCCTTTGAAAAAGGTCATCTGAATTAAAGAAATGACTTTTTTTTTCTTTTTCTGAAGGCTGAACTTTGACAACCCTTTTAGATGTAACGCATTAACTATGTGAACAATGCATAAATGTTACATATTATAGAACATTTTAAACCAAAAATGACTAGGAGGGTCGGGAAAGAAAAAAAATTGATGCTCTATGTCATTGATAGTAGACAAATAAATACTCAAAATTTCATAGGAACCAAAAGTGAAGAAAGAAGTCAAGTACCTGGAAGATATACTTTATACAAAAACAAAAGGGTGTATAAAGAATATCTGTGAAAAGATGAAGAGGAAGGGCAACCATGTTAAGAAGATACATTCATCTGAGAGGGTTGTTTTTCTTTGTCCCAGGCACATTGCCTTGTCAAACTAAATCAATTTTTCATCGTACTAAATAGAATTCTCATTGCATTGAACTGAGTTGAAAACAGAGAGAAGTCAAGGTAGGAAGTATCTGGGTGAACATCAATGGAGCCATTAAGCATGATTATGATCATCCTAAAGTATAATAAAGACAACTAGGAAAGAAAGGAAAAACAAAACAAGATAATCTTTCATGGCATTCTGTAGCTGTCATTGTAATATGAAAGAAAAACCGAGTCTATCTTTATGGAGATTCTGGAGAACTTGGTTCTGCTTCCAGAACATTTGTGACAATAAGTAATAGAAGTGGCTTTGATCTCGGTGCCACAGTTCATTGTTGAAGTGTTGAAAAAGAGATTCTTTGATGAGCTATGGAAGAATTCAAAAATTTATATGAACTTCAACCACTTTTATTTTCAGTCCTCAATGAGAGTTCAGACTCTTTATCTAATTGCAACTCAAGAAAGGGCTGGAAACTCTAACCTTGATAGCTTGAAATTTCTGGAGGGTGCTTCGTGTTAAAAAATTGGATTCAAAGCTGCTTCAACAGACCTTTTGCAGTGGTCTTTTGAATGTTAGCCCAAGAGAAACTGAGACAAGGACTTATGCTATAGTGATTCTGCCTTTATATATGAACTTAGTAAGACCGGTGCAATGTAGGAACTGAGATAAGTTGTGCTTATGCTACCCTGAGACTGAAGTGACAGAGGGAAAAGTATAGGTCTGAGTAATTGGGGAAAATGTTAGTATTTTTGTATTTGTGATAATTTAGAAGTAAGGCTTTAGTGGCTCTCTTTCTCCCTTCCCTCTCCTCCCCCTCCCAGAAGCTGGTAGCAGGAGAGGGGATATTGGGGGGAGGGGTGACACAGCGTCAGGGAAAGGAGGGAAGAGGAAACTGAGACCCCGAGAGCTGAAATTGTTTAAGTTCTCGAAGAGGATGAATGTTAAAGTGTAAACTTCAGTAACTAGTGATAATTTCAGTCAACATGATCTGCTGGCCTGGACCAATGAATCTCTTCAGTTGACTATGACAAACATTGAACATTTATGTTCAAGTGCTGCTTATTGTCAGTTTATGGACATGTTTTCACCTGGTTTCAAAATTGGAACATAAATACATTCAGAACTTTAAGATTCTACAAGCAGGTTTTTAAGAGAATGGGTGTGGACAAAATAATTCCTGCGGACAAAATAGTGGAAGGAAAATGTCAAGACAATTTTGTATTTGTTCTGTGGTTCAAGAAATTTTTTTTGATTTGTATGTTTTGAAAAAAACTGTTTGCTGGGGACTACATGCCCCAGCATTCTCTACTCTCCCAGGGTTCCCTTCGTTTTTTTTTTTTAATGTCCTGGCATGGGATTGGTCTATAAATGGACCAATCCTGCACTGGGGAGGGGCTTTTGGTCTGGGGCTCTAGCTGGAGCGTAGGAGGTTGCTGGGGCTGAGGCGTTTTTCCTTGGTTAGTACCCCTTTATTAAACACTACAAATTATTTGCAGTATTCGTTGTTCTTTTTTGTATCCTACACAGATGCAAACTATGATGGGAAAGAATGTGGTCCTGTAGTAGCTCAACAAGGCCAAGAAATGGCTGTAGCCCCCTCCCTCATGACTCCAGTTTTGAATAAACCAAAAAAAAAACCTCTCGGTTCCAGTGGTGCAGCTCCACAGAGGCCCACTTCTGTGAGGAGAACTACAGCACCTCCCAAGACAGGCCATGGTATGGTCAGAAAGAATCCAGGTTTGGGAAAATGGAGATGATGAATCAGCAGAATTGATCCAAACTCACTATTGAAGACTTGGAGAAAGAGAGAGACTTCTACTTTGGAAAGCTAAGGAATATTGAATTGATTAGTCAAGAAAACGAAGGGCAACGTGATCCACTGTGGCAGAAGATTGTGGAGATTCTCTATGCCACAGATGAAGGGGGTCCACAAGAGGAGAAAGAAGAGTATTAATAATCCATGTACTATTCCAGTAGAGGAAGAACATCTTCAAATTCACCCCAAATCATGTGCTTAACTATAAAATATTCCTTTTTATTATTTTCAAAGGACTCACTGGTTTCTTTTCATCAGCAAAAAACACCTCTTCTTAAAGTGCACTTTGCAGAAGTTTCACTCCTTTTCCAATGGGTTTTGAGTTAGGAACTTTTATTTCATGGCAGAACAGTATTAACATCTAGCTGTATCATTTAGGGAACAAAGAGACAGACGTTGAGAGCTCACTTTTTGATTGCTGATAAACACAGAGTGATTCCTGAAAAAGTTGATTTTATATAACATACTAAATGGAGGCTCAGAATAGAGAAATGTGAATACAATTCACAAAATAGATTAGCTAAAGTGAAATCTCAACAGAGAACTAAATAAATAATGCCATAGGAGTATTTAAGAATGTTTCCATATGTCAAATTATAAAATGTAATATGATGGGATTCTTTGTGCTTCATATTGTGGTCAGAAAGCGCCTAACCTACATGGCTGTCTAGGAAGCCCTGTGGTGGTCTTTTAGTACTTGCAGGCATAGAAATTGATGAGAATGCAAAGAAATGAAATTTATTCTAGAGCTTTTTGGTATTACTAAGTGGTTAAGTCCCCATGAAAGAATAGGCTGGATTTTTGCCTAACAATCAGAGGGAGCCTTTTGGCTCTCAGATGTATGATTGTTGTAGAGCTCAAAATTGTTTTGTTGAACATTTCTGTAGCAGTTTTTTGGTTACTCCTAATCTTCTGTGCATTATATTTTCTAGAAAGCAAGATGTGCTGGTTTTATATTACCTAAAGATTGCTTTTGGGAAGCAAAAAATGCCTCCCTAGAAATGAATGTTACTTGGGAGCCAATTGACTTGTTTTCTTTTCTTTTGGAGTCTCTTCTTTCTGCTCCTTAAAGCATGCTGCTGAGAACAAGACTTTTCATGGGCAGGTGATCAGGTTCCACATTCTTTCTGGACCTCTGGTAGAGGGAGAGTGATCTGTGAAGGCTGAGATTACCTGGTGATCTGTAAGGCCTTGGTTGGTCTTTCTTTGTGTGTGCATTTTTTTTTTGGTACCTGCTCTCCAGAGCTCTCACTGTATCTGAATAGTTGCCAGTGCACTAATCTCCTTGGAGATAAAATTCATTAGAGTGTATTACTAAATGTTAATTTTTTTGCAGAAAATACAGTACCAGGTCTAATTTAAATATTAATATTTAAAATATTTCATTCCTAAACAATCCCATGTTTTGCTTTGCACCTCAGCCTGTTTCATCCTTTTTTGTTTGGTAGGCACCTAGAAGATTTCTCAATCACCTCCTACTGAGATTGATCAGTCCTGATTTGCTTGTATTACTTTGTTTCTAGTGGTAGATTCTGGTGTTCTAAAATGTTTGTAGAAGGCAATCATTTATGATAATATTGTTGTGTAGTGCATGAATCTGTGTGGAATTCTGAGGGAAACCCAAATTTAAATAAAAATAATGATGCCAAAAATGCAAGTAACTTGCCATTGTTAAAATACAGTAGTACTATTTCTTTCTTGTGACTTTTTAGACTTTTGTTGCCCTAAAAATTCCATTTTACTGGGAAACCATATTCTACCGGGTAATTCTTAGAAGAGGTTTGTTTTCCCCTACTTTAAACAGTTTCTAAATAAAGTTCTGTATTTCAAATAACAACAATAATAATAATGACAATTTAGAAGTAAATATCACTTTGTAAAAGCTTCTCAATAATAAATGGTTAAATGGAACTTATAAGCAGGGCACTGGTCCCTAAAAATAAGAGGAAAAAGACTAGTGACATTAGTAGAGAAGTGATACTCTAAACCATCAGGCTACTATAGCATCTTGGTGGGTGAGCATAGAAAAATTTATTGGGGAAGACTTCTCTGAAGAAGGTTGAATCATCATGGAAAGATAATTCTGAGACCAAAGATTAAAAAGACAATATACACCAGGCATAGGAACTAGTTTTTAAGAATGTACAGAGATGGGAGAACAGATTTTGAGTCAAAAGAACATATAGTGATCTTTTCCGATTATAACATATGGTGCTTCAAGGAGAATAAAAATAAAAAGTAATAAATAGGAAGGAATTTTGGAATCAGACTGCGGAAGGTTTTAAATGTTTTCTTGAGAAACTTGTATTTTATCTGAGTGACAATTGGGGTGTAATGGAGATTTTTGAATTTGGATATGACAAAGTAAAACATACATTAAGAAGGTTATTATGCCAGTGGTGAGAAAGAGTGTTAGAAGAAACACTGGAAGAAAGGATATAAAATACAAGGCTACTTGTATATTAACAAAAAGAGATAATGAAGATTTGAATTAGGGAGGGTGCCTTTAGTGTGTAGACTCAAGGAAGTTATGAGAGATATTTTGAAAATAGAATCAAAAGGATTTGGCAAAGAATTGAGCATTTGGTGTAATACTTCATGCTGTTTGATAGTGCTATTTCTTATACACATCTGTAGGCTACAATATTAAGTCATAGTTACAGGATGGAGAGGGGTACCTGTAGTTGGTCATAAGGGAAAAAAGGCCCTAGTTTTAATTTGAAGGCAGAGAAGAGGAGGGCTAGAGCTTGTGACTTCAGGTAATCAGGTGTCCTTACACAGTAAAGACTGCTATTAGCTCATGAGAGCATTGACCACATTTCTGCTGGAATCACATAAATTTGGAAGTACAAACACCTTGTAGATTCCTAAAACTATCTCTGAAAACAGCAGTATGAAAAAGCCTAAAGCTTTGGACACTCTTTCTACTCCAAAGTGAATAGAACCAACTGTAATATAAAGTTCAAAGTTAAGAAATAGGCTCTGAAAATGGGCAAAAGACAAAAAAAGAACATAACCATAAAAAAGGCCATTATAGTCATTAACTCGGAAGACAAAAATCATGAAAATAGTTACAACAAAAATCTCAAAGAAAGAAAAAATGAAACGAAATGATGAAATCAAGAACAACAAGATAATCTAGAAGAGTTAAAAAGAGAAAGAGATGAGTAGTAGAGGAAAAATTTGAGAATAACTCTAAAAATTATGAAAAGAGAAAGAGAATATCTTCATAAGAAGCCAAAAAATTTACTGAAGAGAATAACACCATAAAAATAGAATTGACCTAATGATAAAAGGGGATAAAATGATTGGAGAAAAGAGCCTCTTAAAAAGCAGCATAGGGGGAGGTAGAGCTAAAATGAAATATCAGAATCAAAGGGACTTTAAACCTTTCTGAAAATCCCTTATAACTACCTTAAAATAATACTTCAAAATGAATATGGGGTGGCAGTACCAACAAAGGGACAGAGTGAAACAATTCTTTCTGCAGAAGACAACTTGGAAAGTAGATAGAGAGGGTCCATTATTTCACTGAGGTGAGGGATTGGGTGGGAGTTTGCACAAGGCCACACCAAGGAGAGTGCTATTAGCAAGCCTCTCACCCCCATTTCTTAAGGTTCTAAACCACTAAATCAACAATGATACTCCAAGATCCTGCCAAAGCAAAGTGTAAAGCACTACCATGCCCACCCCTCAAAGTACCTACAGTGTAGCCCCAAGCTCTAGTCCGAAGCAGTCCATAGTGTGCCTGGCCAATACAAGTCCAAGGAGAGGTCTTAAGTCACTGTCAAAAGCCAAACTAAGGACCTATATCCCAGATCAAGGTAGCTCAAAGTGTGCTGTATTCTACAAGCCATTGGCAGGGCCTGTGGGAGACTGAATCAGTAATGAGCTTCCAGAGCTCTCAGCCCACAGGCCAACATATCATAATGGAAGAGCTGAAACTTGAGGAAACCTAGAACTAGAGCTGAGCAAGGAAAAACTGAAGTTTGAGAAAATGACCCTTTAATACTGAATGTAGAGTCCACCATTAAGATAAAAATAAAGGTCAGGGAAAAAAAAAGATAGGAAAATGAACAAACATTAAAACACACACACACACACACGTAGACATTGAAAATTATCATAAAGATGAAGAAGAGGAAGACACAAACTCAGAAGGGGACAATGTAGCTACATATAAAACTTCAGAGAAAAAATGAGAATTGGTTTCAGACCTTGGAAAAGCTCAAAAAGGATTTCAAAAATCAAATAATAAAGGAACAGGAAAAATGGAGAGAAGAAATAAAAGCAATGCAAAAAGAGTAAACAGCTTGGAAAAAAGGTACAAAAAGTACTCTGAGGAAAATATCACCATAAAAAGGAAAAATGGCTAGTTGGGAAAGAAAGTACAAAAATAGAAAAAGAAGGTAAAATATAATAAAGAAAATATTTTCTTAAAAATTAAAATATGTCAAATAGAAGTATTTCTTAATAATTAGAATAGGGCAATTGGAAGCCGATGACTCCATGAAGCACCAAGAAACAATAAAAAAAAATCAAAAGAATGTTTCAAGAAGAAGAAAATATGCTATATTTTCTTGGGAAAAATTGACTGTAAAATAGATGTAGAAGAGATAGCTAAAGAATTATTGGACTACCTGGAAGCCATGATCATAAGGTGCTTATAGGTAAGCCAAGAAGAACAAAAATAGAGAGAAAATTATAAACCAAATTCCTTAATGAAGATATAAGTGAAATTTTTAAATAAAAATATCAGCAAGGAGATTATAATAATATATCACTAGAATTATTCACTATAATCAGGTGTGATTTACACCACAAATGCACAGCTGGTTTAGTATTTAGAAAACTATCATCATAATCAATCATGTCATTAACAAAGCTAATATAAATTACATGATTATCTCAATAGATGCAGAAAAAGCCTTTGTCAAAAAACATACATTCCTGTTATAAACACTAGAATGCAATGGAATAAATGGGTCTTTCCTAAAACTGATGGTAGTATCTATCTAAAACCATTTGTAAGTATTATCTTATTAGCAAATAATGTGAATAGGCCAAATTAATATAATAAAAAATGACAATTCTACCTAAATTAATTTACTTGTTCAGTGATATACCAATCAAATACCAAAATTTTCATTTTATACAACTAGAAAAAAATAATAAAATTCATCTGGAAGGAAAAAAGGTCAATAATATCAATAGAATTATTGAAAAATGGTGTGAAGGAAGAAAACCAGCAGTGACATATTGTTAAAAGGAGGAAAAGGGAATCCCTGGGAGGGTGTTACAATGGTTAGTTGGGTTGTACTAGTGAACCAATCCCTAGGATACTCCTCCTCCCTGACTGGCCAGAGAGCTAATGGCTGCCCTCTGTGCCTAACTGAATATGATGATGGTAGAGGAAAATGTAGAAGTATGAATCAGATTGAGGAATACTGAAGGAACAGAGATTGATGATTGGTTAGGGAATTTTGAGTTACCTAATCTTCCCAAATGTTCCTTTCTAATTACACCCCTACCAGAGGAAAACAGTAATGGGCAACTTAGGATTTTGACTTTACTTAAGTCTGAAGAAAGGTTTCCCCCTCAAATAAACCTTTGCTCTCTTTAACTTCTACACCCTCTTCTCCAATTAATCTGACTGCTAGTTGTAATCAATGATGTTTATTGAGGATTGGTTAACAAGGGTATAATAAGGGAAGAGGTAAAACAGGAGTTCCCTATCTCATCTCAAAGAGATATGCATGTTTCTTTAAGCTTTAAACAACAGTTAAAAGGATCAGCCTAGAAGTTGCCTCAATCTTCTTGACTTTCTAATGCTAATTAATTTAATCTATCAATACAGAGAATCAAATGATTTTAGATATAGCTGGTACAGAGGAAGATGTTTCTCTCTTCAGGCTGACACAGCCTGCCCTTCAGGATAAAATGCTCTTGGGCAGCTCCTGAATGTCCCCTCAGCCCTCAGGTCTCCAGAAACTAAATAAACAAGGTCACTTTACAGTAAATATGGGCAAAAGAAATGATTGGGAAATCCTCTGGAAATGCTGTGGATTCAATGCTGAGGTTGGATTTAGAGTAATAGCCAATAGGTAAGTTTATATTATAGAATTTCTGTTTAGAAATTAGTATTACTAATATATTTTTATAGGATTATAGCAAAAGTTAAAATAATTGAATGGTAGGTACATTACAAAGTGTTATAAATACTGGTCAATAACTGTCTTTGGGGGATATTATACTTATATAATATTATTGTATATTTTTTGTACATAATAATTGTAAGTTGCATTTGGATTAATATCTTCAGGTTCTTATTTATATAGAGTATAGCCATGATTGTGTTATTTGTAACTATAGTTATTTGTATTTTTTAACTATAATTATTTGTAATTGTTTGTAATTTGAGACTTGTATGTTGCAAGATTGGTTTTGCTTTATTTCTCCCTGTTTCTCATATTAGTATAGTTTTCTAATAGAAAGAATTAATAGTATAGGCAACTTTGGCTAGGGAATATGAGCACAGGAATAAGATAATTATGTTTGAAATATCCATTGGGGAGACTAGTCTCCCAAAGGATCTCAGGGGGGATATTTTAAAGGGACTTTCTTAATCTCTCCCTCTGTCTCATTAAGAGGAGAGAGAGCAGGATTTCTAAATAGATCAGAACAGAGAGGAGTCAGTGAGCCAGAGCTAGATTCCATTACCAGGGAGACCAGGACTAGTAGAGAATCTTTACTTTTATTTCAGTTGAAGTAAAAAATTATAAGTATAACGATCTCAAATAAAACAAAAGTAAAATTAGACCTAACTAAAACAGATTATCAAGAAAACTACATTTTGCTAAAAAGTACCATAGACAATGAATATTTTTAAAAATTATAGAAATTTTCTCAAATAAAGGTTTTTAATTTTTGAATATATAGGAAACTAAATCAAATTTATTAAAAAAATCAGAATCACTTCCCCATCAATAAATGATTAAGGGATATGAACTCATTTTTAGGAGAAGAAATCAAATCTATATATACATATGAAAAAAATGCTTTGTATTATCACTAGTTAGAGAAATCAAATTAAAACAACTCTGAAATACCATAGTATACATATTAGAAATGATAAAGCCTCACATTGTAGGAAGATGGTAGAATAGGGCATGAAGCTTTCTCAGCCTCCTAATACTTGCAAAAAACAATAAAAAATAACTCCATGTGTTCAAAGTTAAAAGCTCCATAAACAGAGAGGATATAGGAATGAAGCTGAACACTGAAAAATCTAGGGAGGAAGATTTCCTATCCTCAGTCCCACTGCTGTTTGCCCTGGGATAAGAAAAGAGAAACAAAGAGGAATCAACAAAGTAACCACTGGAGGCAGAATTGGAAATCTCAACTTGTTTGCTGAGCCCTGGAGCCTGCATCCCTGAGAATACCACTGCAATCCTTAGGCAAAGGGTTCTAGAAACAGCTGGGTTTGCCATAGCCTCAGCTCTGCAGACCTACTGCTAACCAACATCTAGAAATTGAAGGATTGGACATCATAAATGGATAGAAGAGTCAATATTGAATATTATTGAATAAGCTGAAATAGCAGGGAAATAGATCAGGAGGAGGTAAGGTGAAATGGCTATTTCATATGGAGAAGGAATGAGTAGAGGAACTGCCACAGAGAAGGGGAGGAGGGAGTGGAAGAATGATGGTACTAGAATCCTACTCTCATCAGATCCAGAATAAGGAGAAAACAATAAACTCCATTAAGTGAGCAAACGTTTTCTTAATTTTCAGAGAAACAGAAAGAGATGGGGATGGGATCAGGAAGGGACTAAGGAGGGGCATACATATGAAGAGATAGGGGGTAAGGTCAGGAGTTGGGGACGGATTCTTAGAAGAAGATGGGCATGAATTTTTATTATCAAACTCATATCAGCAAATAGTACGGCATGGTTGTGGGGATATGGAAGGGATTTTTGGAAAACTGACGAAAGAATTAAAAGGAATAAGGGACAAGGAAGGAGCTTTTCAGAATGTGGTACAACTCTGAACTAGGAGGCAAAAGGGCAAGGAAAAGGGAGAGTTTTGGGGAAGGGGTATGAATTGGAAAGGTATGGATCAAACAAAAGTGGACATCTGAGGAGGGAAAGAAAGGAAGAGGGGACTAAACAGTGAAAAGCAACAGAGCAGATGGAAATGCACAACTGTATACACCAAGTGTTATAGCAGTCAGTTTTTTAAAGGGGAAACTAAATGAGATACAGATGGAAATAGATAATAAAATAATAGATGTAGCAGACTTTAATTTTCACCTCTCATAACTAGATAGATTTAATCATAAAATAAATAAGAAGTTAAGGAGATGAATAAAACCTTAGATAAGTTAAATATGACAGATATTTGGAGAGCTCCATACACCTGTATAAGATTAGTGGTAGATCTAAGTTTGAACAGACACATGATCCAATAGAATCAATGGGAGAAATGGCTGAATAAATTATGAGATTTGAAAATACTTGGTATTGATTCAAAAACAGAAGGAAAGGGTTTTTCAAAAAAGAATTCCTGTCCTCCACCACGTCCCTTCCTCAAGGTAAAAGAGGTAGGATTCAAATTGAAGTAACCAGCTACTAAGAACAATTGAAAATATAAATCAGATTTTTTTCTTATTTTAAAATAATTGAGTCATTAATGATTTATGAAACTATTATATGGAGAAACATTCTAGGTCTACACCAGCAGAAAGAGATATTTTTGAGGACAACTTATGGACCAGATAAGTGGACTTAAATCTCAAATAACTGAAAAAAAGGAAGGAGATTTTTACAAACACTTTCCATACCTACCATCCACCTTTTCTCTGGACACTAAAAAGGTTTCTTTTTCCTTTTGTGAATCACAGGTAGAAATATAGAGAGATGATCTATTGAATGGAAAAGGATGGAACTCTTTTCCTTGTCTGAAAAAATAAGGAAACAATTCCCATCACTCCTTTCTAATATACCCAAGGTGTAAATTCTCAGCTGGAGATCAGCCAAGAGGAAAGAAACATATTCTGTCAAATGAAAAGGCATTTTTTTCGTTGTATGGTACCTGAATTCTGTCCTACAATCAATTTATATTTCCAAAATCACACGAAATTCCTATAAAATGACTCACAGACATTTTATAGTAAAATATTACAATGTAAAATGTGTTGTTAATTTTAATATTTAATCCAAAATAAACCTCTGTTTTTGAACAGTTCCCCAGGCCCTCTGCCTAATGTTGAATTAATAGCTTACCACAAAAATCAGGACTGATAGGCTACAGAAATCAGGTAGCTTGTTCTACCCTTTATGGCAGAACTGATGCATAGTGGTCCTATAGAAAACTGTGGATCATATGTATTTACATATGTATTTCCGTTATAAAAATGTGTTTATTACTAAGACCTCTACTAGAAGGTGGGACATAATGCTGGTAAAAAAAAAACATTGGTTTAAAACTCAATGTCTACTACAAAATAAGACCAATTAGGTTACAGCTAAAGTAC
Source organism: Gracilinanus agilis (assembly GCF_016433145.1). Classification (NCBI taxonomy): domain Eukaryota; kingdom Metazoa; phylum Chordata; class Mammalia; order Didelphimorphia; family Didelphidae; genus Gracilinanus; species Gracilinanus agilis. Next base: position 154,295,389 of record NC_058135.1, read on the forward strand.
AAAATACATATAATTTACATGCCTTCACATTGAATTAGATCTAGTGTTTTTTTTTTACAATGCAAGAAAAAGAGAAAATACATTGTAGAAAATAAAGTATTCCAGTTTTTAGATGTGGTTCTGGACTGACTAGTCACAGACCTGAGCTGAGGACCAAAGTTTTGCTCTTTCCTATGTAAGGATGGGATTTGTGCAAGGGAGATGGGACAAAAGGTGTGGGAGAAGGCAGTTGCTGACAGTTGCTGACAGTTGAGAGGAGAGAGAATTCTGGGAATTTCTCCAAGGAAGGAGAAAGAGGAGAGGTCTTCGGGTGGAGGACTGGAAGGAGAGAGGAAGAGGACATGCCAGCTCAGATCCAGTCCTGAGGGCTTCCTGAGGATCTTTCTTTGGAAATTGAAAATCTGATTCCCTGATCAAAGCCATTCCATCACATCTCAGCCATCAAGACTTCAATAATAGAGTTAGCTAAGTTTTTGGACTCCAGTTTGGGAGCAATCTCTTAGTCTCCTTCTCCCATTACCCAACTTTGATTAGAGTCCCTCCATTTCAGTCAAAACTTACAATTATAGAAAAGGATAGAAACAGAAGGAGAAGGGGCAGAGGAAGAAGCTTAAGAAATATTACATGATAATCAACTGTGAAGGACTAAACCATTGTCAGCAAAGCAAGTCTATAAGATAACCAGACACAAGAGACTCATCATGAAAATCCTATCCATAGCCAAAGAAGGAACTGTTGGAGTCTCAATGCAGATCAAAGCAGGCCATCTTGCATTTTATTTCTATCATGAAACAGATTCTATATGTATGTGTTACATGTCTCTTCTATCATGATATGACGAATATGGAAACATGTATTGCATAAAAGTACTGATATAACCTATACCACCTGGGGGGATCTGAATCCTAAAATATCAGAAAACAATTATAAATTTCTTTTCTAAATGTTGCTAAAAAACAATAAAATTATTTTTAAATAGCAAACACACAAAAGAAACTATGCTATTTCCCTACTGTAACAAATACATTCTCTCATCCAGTTGAAATAAAATACATATGGCTAACTTCTTCTGATGTCAGGAATATTAGACCCGGAGAAGATAGATGAAAAGTCTCATGCCCATTTTCGATGGTTGTTAGAGACTATGAGGATAGAATACTTCATGCAATGTCAGACTTTTTGAAGTGTTGGTTAATTCTGCCAAACAGTTTTATTTTTCCCTTTCTTACTGTTTATATAATGGATAGCTCTAAGAGAGAAAAGGGAGGGGTATATCACAATGAGAAATGTATATATATATTTGAAAGGAAAGGGGAAAACATGATTTTGTACCCACTCATCAATATAGATTTTACAGGAAAGGTAATATGGAGTGTAACATCCATGATCTTAAGTGGGGTGAAACTGCCTCGCAGAATTCCACAGAACCCCCCAGAATTCCAGGCGAGGGGGCAGTTGGGGCAGTTAAGAATGTGAGTATATAAACCAGGACTCCCAGCTTGCAAGGACACACTCTTTTTGGGGGATTCATGGGTGGCTGAAAAGGAGGGTAGGATTGCTCTTTTTGTTTGACCTCAGGGAGCAGGGAGTTACTTTGCTGTTTACTCCATACAGGCTATACCAGGCTGTGTACACTGGAAAAATACCTCATGTGCAGAATCTCAACTAATCTTTAATTTAAGTAGAAATTCAATCAAGATTACCTTCACCATCTTAAACTTGATAAAATTAGATTAAGGGAAAAGTTAGTTTGTGAGGGAGACAGAAGTTAAATTAGTCAAAACACATTCCCCAGAGTGGGGAAAATTTCCTGAATATATTAGGTAGCTTACCTCACCCCTACCCTAAAATTTACCTCCTCTTTCCCTGTTTTCCTGAAATCGATAAATCCCTTCCCTTGTTAAGTTTGAAAGCCTGTGTGTAATTATACTTGGGTTATACCAACCTATAGCATACATTACCTAAGCAAAATCTTCATCCAGGCAAGCAATGGAACAACTGTTATCCAGAGAGCAAGTCTGCTGTATTAGAAGGCTTCCTGAACCTTTATCTGTCTTAGGGTTTATGGGAATAATCTTTTAACAGTGGAAGTTGCTAATCTCAGTGGGATTATTTCCTATCTGTCTACCAATTTAGCCCTGGATTAGACAAGCCTAAACAGCTTCCATTTCTTGATGTAAAGGGGATTCAGTTAAAACTCTTACTCCTTCTGCAACAACTGCCTCAGGAGGGGGAGAAGAAAGAATTATATTAACTCCCACCACTCCCCCTTGCAAGGATAGCCAGCTTGATCCTTTGCATTGACTCTATTACCAACCATTACCAATCTGAATCAATCTTACAGGAGTAGTGGAAAAAACAAGGAACAATAATGAGAAATGTAGGTTCTAGCCTCATTTCTGTTTCTAATAGCCTATAGCAGCTCACTTTAACCTCTATTTGTTATTTCATTATTTCAAAAAATAAGTTAGATTAAATTATCTTTAAAGTCCCTTCTCCATCAACTGTTCTAGGACTATGAATAATCAAAGATGAGAAAGCAGATGTAATAAACACATCTTTCAAATAGTGCCTGTATCAATAAAAAAATAAAGAATTTGTCATGTGCCTAGAGAGATTATCTGAATATTCAGAAAAGGAATGAATGAACCTAGATATTAGTTTATCTAAGAACTAGAAAGGAAATTTATTCTAATATTAGAATCTTTATTTATAAAATTTTATATAAAATAGAAATTTTAGAATTTAGAAGAATATATAAATTAGAAATTTATTCTAATATTCTATACACAGAAATCACTAAGCAAATATATATACATACACATATATATTTGTGTATATATATACATATTACATGTGTAGTTGTTTTAAAATATATGCTTACATTTTATATTGTTACATATAATGATATTATATATTTTATATATATGTATACTTA
>NC_058135.1:154303212-154360712 GCF_016433145.1 Gracilinanus agilis
ATCCTATACAGTTTGTCCCTGTTCCCTCCATGTAAACTTCTTCTAGTTACCCTGTTGGTAATAATAATTTTTAATATTTGCCAATACCTTCTTTTCTTCTTGGGATATAAATTGATTGAACTTGTGTCCCTTAAAGAAAAGAATTTTTTTCCTCCTCCTCCCATTCTCTTAATTGCCTTATGTTGATTCTGTTGAGTTCTGGGTTTGGGCAGCAAACTCGGTTAAGTCTGGTTTTTTCTTGATGAATGTTTGAAAGTCCTCAGTTTTATTGAATGACCATACTTTCCCCTGCAATAATATCGTTAGTCTTGCTGGATAGTTGATTCTTGGTTGTAGACCCAGTTCTCTTGCTTTCTGGAATATTGCATTCCATTCCTTCTGGTCCTTCAATGTAGATGCAGCCAGATCCTGTGTTATCCTAACTGTGGTTCCTTGATATCTGAATGACTTCTTTTTAGCAGCTTATAGTATATTTTCCTTTGTCTGGTAGTTTTTGAATTTGGCTATAATATTCCTGTAAGTTGTCAGTTGTGGATTAAATGTAGGAGGTAATCTGTGGATCCTGTTGATTTCCACTTTTCCCTCTTGTTCAAGGAGTTCTGGGCAATTTTCTCTGATAATTTCTTGTAAAGTGCTATCTAAACGTTTTCTTTTATCATGATGTTCTGGTAAACCAATAATTCTTAAGTTGTCTCTTCTAGCTCTGTTCTCCAGATCTTTGGTTGAATCAATGAGGTGTTTCATATTCCCCTCAAATTTTTCATTTTTTAAAATTGTCTTTAATATATTCTTGCTGCCTTGTGAAGTCATTTGCTTCTAGTTGTTGAGTTCTGTTTTTTAAAGACTGAATTTCATCCCATAAAAGTTCTTGAGTTAATTGAGTTTTAAATTCTTGAGTTAATTGAATTTTGATCTTTCAAAGCCTGTGCCCAGTTCTCTGGAACTACTTCCTCTTCTTCTATTTCTGTTTCATTTGCTCTCTTTTTACTTCCTTGAAAGAAGCTGTCAATTGTCATTTCTTTTCTCTTTTTCTTACTTACTCATGTTTTGTCCCTTCCTTTTTCTGCTAGTTTGAGCAGATGTATTTAATGATTTTTGATGAAAGATCCAGCTGGTAATGGAGGTTTGTAGTTACTTTCTCTGCCCTCTGAAAACTTCTTGTATGTTCAATTGTTGGGATTAATCCTCTACTGATTGGATTAATCTTACTCCTTTATCTGCATTGAGGCTAAAACCTCAAGGGGAGGGAAAAACAAACAAATAGGAAAAAAAAACAATAAAAATGGGGTGACAAGAAGGAGCAAGTTCTCCAGCAGTGGGGTCCCCCTGAGCTGTCCACTGTGTTTGATCTGGTTTTCTTTCCTCTTGAAGCCTGTGTTCTCTATCCCGGTATAAGGAAGCCAAGCTGTCTGAGGTCTGGGGTTTGGCTCTCTCTAAGCTACCATCTTCTGGGCATTTTTGCTGTGTTTCTCTGGTTTTTTCCCTCCAGTCACCTCTCCAGTGCCTGTGTTTGACTCCTTGAGTCCAATGCCAGCAAGCCCCTCTCTCCTGACCAGTGCACCCACCAGCCCTGAGATTTCCCAGGCTGCTGGAGACTCCACACAGCTCATGGGGGAGGTGTCCTGGGATCCTGGGATTCCCCTTCTAAACCCTCAGACCCAACAATTCAAGAATTAGAGCCTTTTTCTTCACGTACCTCTTTAGTTATGCTGCAGTAGGGTTCCTTTTGCTCTGTCCCGTTATTAGATTTGGTCTTCTTTCTTCTCAAAGTGCACTGTTTTCTATCTTGGTGTGTAAGGGTGAGGAGGTTTTAAGTTTCGCTCTTCCCAGAACAACAGTGCTCTTTACAATTGATTTCTATGTCTAAGTTTAATGGTCATACAAATGAATTAATCCAAAAAAAGAGACTTATTTTAATAAAGGACTGTGGTGGTCTGACTACTGCTTTCAAACCCTCTTTCAAATCCTTATGCAATTTGCTTGCATTTCAGACTATGTTTTACATATATGTTCATCCCACATTAAATAATAAAACTAAATAAAGAATTTGAATTCACTTTGATATAGACAAGACATTCCATGAGTCATTCTCATTCAAGTTTAATCATTATCTTTAAAACAAAACTGAAGATATATTCAGTTGAGAATGGCATAAGCAACAAAGCTCATTATTAGCTAGATGGTAAAATTTTGAAATTCAGTTAAGAAAGTCCTACTTCAGCCCCAGCCAAAAGTCACTTTCCTTGCCTTTTTATAGACATCCACTGGCTTTAGTTCACAGAACTCATTCCCACTGAATTGTTCGCATTTTCCCTGAATCAGTGAAAGAAAGATTGGCTCAAAGACAAATAAACCTGAACAAAATTTCCTGGTCTCAAAAGATTTCACTTCAAACAACAAAGTCTCACTAGTTACAGTAGGGTTGGTAGCTCTCAAATTGTTTCTTAAAAAAATATTATTAACTTACATGTAGACCAGTGATTCCCAAAGTGGGCGCCACCATCCCCTGGTGGGTGTGCTGCAATCCAGGAGGGCGGTGATGGCCACAGGTGCATTTGGGATTTCAAATGTTTTAACTTTTTTTGTATTACATTCTATTCTGAGTTCAATAAATAATTTCATAATTTCAAAGTTCAATGTTTCTAATTTACACTTTTCTATATTTTACAAAAAAAGGTAGAAACATTAATATATATGTATATGTACATATATATCTCTTTCCTATTAATTGCTATTAGAATTAAAAAATTATTTACAGGGGGCACTAAGTAATATTTTTTCTGGAAAGGGGGCGGTAAGGCCAAAAAAGTCTGGGAACCACTGATGTAAATAAAATTTAAATAATTGTTTTCTGACATTTTGTGATCCATTTTCTTTCCCTTCCTTTCATCTCTCCCCTTCTCCCTTCCCAAGACAACAAGTAATATGATGAAGGTTGTATATGTGTAATCTTGTAATACAAATTTCTATGTTTTTAAGTTGTGAACAAAGACACATATCATTTATACTAGAGATATTCATGAAGAAAATAAAATGAAGAATAGTATACTTCAATCTGCATTCAGACTTCATTCATTCCTTCTATGGTGGTGGATTGCCTCTTGTTGTTTTAATAAGTTAGTTGGTAAATAATATTTCTCAGGCCTCCAAAAAATCATAAAAGATTTTACTTAATATTCCTTTCTACTAGTATTTCTCCTTCTCCAATATAGTTTAAAATTCAAAAGCAAAAGGGAAGTCATTTTGATTTAACAAAGTACCAAAACTTTTAAAGCAAAATATTTTTAAACCTAGTATAAAATCAAAATGCCTGGGGACACCCTTCCACCTCAGTTCTTAAAGTGAGAAGCTTGATTAAAGTCACTAATTGTTAATGCTATCAACCCATATGACATTATATTTACTTCTCTAAGAAAGAGTTCAATCCTTTCTGAAGAATCCTTGAGAGCTTTATTTTTATCTTTGTTCTCCTAGAAACTAGTACAGAGCTCCTTCAATAAATATACTTTTATTTTTAATTACATAGTCACAATTATTTTTATTTTATATGATCACATTTTCCCTTTCACTCATTTCCAATTTAATCAATTCCTAACCAGAGATTGAAGGGCACCTCCCATTTTGCTCTACTTTTTAAACGAAATAATGATTTCTATTTAGATAGTTTATCCATTTAGAAATTGTTGTGAATGTTTTTAAGATAGCTGTCTAAACTGAAAGTCTGAAAAAAATCTGTTCTGGTTTTCCTGGCAGTGATTTTTAAGGACTACTTTTGTTTGACAACTTCTAGGTCATGATTATCTAGTTTGTTCCACTGACCAAGTTTCTCTTTTTTTAAAGTCAACAATCATTTATTTACTACTTCTTATGTGTCAGGCAGTTTGCCAAGCACTGGAACTAGTACCAAATCACTGATATTTACTGCTTCAGAGAACTGGTGGAAATATTTTAAGACCTTCCTTTCTTCATTTAAAAAATGTGTTTCCCTTAATATTGTAGACCTCATATTCATCCAAATTAATTTTTATTTTTCTATTAATTTGTTGATACTTTTCTATAACACTAAATTTATAAATTAATTTAAATATTATTTTTACATAGTTATGATCCAAATATGAGGAATTGATATTTCTCCAAATTTTTTAATATTCCTATGTTTCCATGAAGACAGCTTCATAGCCATTTTTGTATAAATCCTACCAACAATTGGTAGGTTAATCCCCAAATATTTCATCATTTTGAAGTTATTTTAAATAGTTTTCTCTTTATCTTCTTCCTGAGTAGTGTCAGCAATATGAAAAAAAAGCTAATGATATTTCTGGGTTTATTCTGTATCTTCTTAATGCAGATATTTTGTTCAATTTGTTGTTGTTGTTGAATGAGTGCTAATTTTTTTTTAACCCTTGTACTTCGGTGTATTGTCTCATAGGTAGAAGAGTGGTAAGGGGGGGCAATGGGGGTCAAGTGACTTGCCCAGGGTCACACAGCTGGGAAGTGGCTGAGGCCAGGTTTGAACCTAGGACCTCCTGTCTCTAAGCCTGACTCTCACTCCACTGAGCTACCCAGCTGCCCCCAGAGTGCTAATTTTTTAAATGATCATAAGCCAATGCAACTTCTCTCTTCACTCCCCCTTTTAAAAGTACCCCCACATTATATAATTTATCAAATGTTTTTATTTCTTTTTTGCTGGATTTTAAATAATTATATTTATTTTTGTAACAAATTAGAAACAAGATGTTACTTGTTTTCTGTATCTATTTTACATATACATTTTACGTGTTTATTTTCATACAAATTAAAGCTGTTTTTATTCATGTGTATTGAACATAATTCAAACAAGATATTTACTATGATAAACAATGACAGAGATAGGGTATTATAAGATGCAAAAAATAATTTGATTATATTAAATTAAAAACCTTTTGTACAAACAAAATTAATGTAACTAATATTAGAAGGGATATAAACTGGGAAAATGTATATAACAAATATCTGATAAAGATCTAATTTCTCAAATTTATAGAGAACTAAGTCCAGTTTATAAGAATCCAAGCCATTTCCTAGTTGGCAAAGAGTGAAAGAATACAAACAAGCAATTTTCAGACAAAGAAATCAGTCATCAAGAATCATATGAAAAATGCTATAAATCACTTTTATTTAGAGAAATTCAAATTAAAACAACACTGAGGTACCACCTTACACCTGTCAGATTGGCCAATATGTCAATAAAGGAAAATAGCAAATGTTGGAGGGGATATTGCCAAATTGGGACACTAATGCATTGTTGATGGAGTTGTGAATTGATTTAACCATTCTGGAGGGCAATATGGAACTATGCCCCAAGGGCTATAAAATTCTGCATATCCAATAATACCACTGCTAGGTCTGTATTCCAAAGAGATAATAAAAAAAGACAAAAGGATCTATTTCTACAAAAATAATTATAGTACCTTTTTTTTTTCCTAGTGGCAAAAAATGAGAAAATGAGGATGTCCATCAATTGGGGAATGATGGAACAAATTAGGATACATGTTAGTAAGGTAATACTATTGTGCTAAAAGAAATGATAAGCAAGATTACTTCAGAAGAAGCTGGAAAGATCTTCATTAACTGATGAAAAGCAAAATAAGCATTTACTGAGAGAACATTGAAGACAGTAATAGCAATTTTGGAGGATAATTATCTGTGAAAACTTGGGTACTCTAAGCAAGGCAATGATCTAGGACAATCCTGAAAACTTGAAGGAGAATGCTAACCACTTCCAAAGAAAGAACTGTTGGTATCTTATATTTTTATTTTTATGTTGGGGTTTTTTATGTATGAGTTTGTTCTTACAACAATAATCAGTATGAAGTGTGTTTTGCATGGCAATAAAAAATTTAGAAGAATAAATTTCCTTATCAATGTATACTACATGATTCATAAATAATTTGATTTCCTGCCATGTCATCAGCTAAGCAGCATACATTATTTTTATATAATAAGCTTTTCTAGCATGGATGTATCATCCTCTTTCACATGACTCTGAATGTTACTGAGACTGCCAGAAATTTCTGCTTCCCATTACTTTCAAATCAGGAAATAAAATAAAGCATTTACTGAAAATATTATCGCTTGGCATTTTGGGGTGGATGTGTACAATTTGCCATTTAGTCAAAATTTCCAGTTAATTTAATGTATAGTTTCCCTTTAAAATTTGTTTGTTTGTTTTTACAATAAAACATTCTTCATTTGTAAAGAATAAAATTGGATTAGTTGATCTCTATGGATTCTTTCAGCTCCAAATACTGATTTTATTTTTCATTCAATGACTCATAAATAGCATTGTGCACTGATAAAATGCAAGAAAATTAGAGAGATAAATATAGTGTTCTAATCCCAGCCCTGTGACTATTTGGCAACTTATTTCTTCATGTGAATTAAATTAGAGCATTTCCACGAAGTAGTTGTATGAATCTGGAGAAAATCACTTGATTTTTCAGGTTCTCAAGTGCCCTTACTTGTAAAAGAGAGTTGAACTAAATGGTCTTCAAAGTTTATTTTATCTCTAACTCTATGTGATTTATAAATTAATAGAATGATACATTTTTGGAGCTGGAAGAAATTTGAGAGATCATTCAGGCTAATACCTTCATTTTATATGTGAGGAAAATTCAAATGGCCAGGACATCTTCCTAAGCAACCTTAATGGAAGTGCTGGAACTTGAACAAAAATCTCCCAAATTCCAGTGAAGTTTTCATGATTATATGTCATACTGTCTTCTCAAATAACATCTAAATAAATATAGCTTCCAAAAACACATAAAACACAAATCTAAATTAAACAAGAAAAATATAAAACAAATATTAAGGAATACTATGTTAACACAAACATGTGTATTCTACTATAATATTTCAGTTATCTGTAAAAAATGCAGCAGTTACTAATGATTTATATTTGACTACATCAAGGATTCATCACTAAAGACCTATTTATGAATTTTTAAATGACAGAAAAGTATATTTGAGCTCTTGGACACTGAACCCTGTGAGATGTTAACTCTGGCAGGAGAAATCAATTCGAAGTCTTGAGATTTTCTCTGTCTCTCTTTTTTTCTTTTTCTCTGTCTCTCTGTCTCTGTCTCTCTGTCTCTGTCTCTGACTCTGTCTCTCTGTCTCTCTCTCTTTGTTTCTCTCTCTCTCTCTCTCTCTCTGTCTCTGTCTCTGTCTCTGACTCTGTCTCTCTGTCTCTCTCTCTTTGTTTCTCTCTCTCTCTCTCTCTCTCACTTTCTCATTTGATTTGAACTCGGGAAAAGTCCTCTTGACTTCAGGCCTAGCAATCTATGTATTGAGACATAACTCTGTGTGTGTGTGTGTGTGTGTGTGTGTGTGTGTGTGTGTGTGTGTGCGTGTGTGTGTGTGTTCACTCAATGGCCAACCCTCTGATGATTGTCTGAGATCCCGGCTATATAATTCCCGAGAACTTCATTACCAGGTAGCTAGCAACCATTTTATGAGAGTATCTGTTCACAGCAATTCACAAAACTTTCAACTAAGGTGTAAGAAACTAAAATTAGGTCATCTGAAGAAAAAAAGGGGGAAAAAGCACCAAATAAAGTCATAGATTCTTTAAATATTGATGTTAATATCTCAGAAATATTTTTGTGTTTGTGGCTAGTGAAATTCAAAGTAACAAAACTTTGAGAACTAAATCCAGGATGTGTAAATAAAATATCATGCTTCATTGAAGACAAAAGTAGGAATGTCCTTCTCCCTAAGAATCAGAATTCTAAAGAAATAGGACATGTTTATAATGTATTAGGAAAAATAACTATATATTTAGGAAAGAGGTTATTCCAGAGTTCTGTTTTTTCTAGTGTTTTTTCATTCTCTCACATATATGTATATGTGTATGAGTATATGCATTTACCTTTAAAATGCACATATATCTGTGCATATATCAGTATTGTAATGCAAAAGATGAAAGAGAGGGTTTTGCTCTTGCAGGGGGCCAACTGAAAACTTCTGGCATTTAAGCCTTAGAATTCTAAGAGAAAGTTAAGTTGGTCCCTGAAGCTTGAACAGAGTGGAAGGATCAACGAGAGCTCTATTTTGGCTTTTGATTTGCTTTGGCCTGTGCCTTGTCTTTGGATAATTTGGACCTAGCTAATTTATCTGGACCTCTCCCTGACCTTCTCTATATTATTTCCCTGTTTTCCCTGCCTGTTTTCCCAGGGCTCTGGGAGGTAGGGTGGCTTTTGGGTTTTTAGTGAAAAGATTTTGTGGGTTTAGTTTCCCCAAATAGGCAAGTAGGACATCCTTGAATTCAAACTATCCCCTTAGTATATACTCTCTACCTTAAAAGTAGCCAAATCTTCCCAGGCTGAGAGAGCAGGTTCTCTCTCAGTCTAATCCATTCCTGAGACCCTCCCCCATCTTGAGGTTCTCCATAGCAACTGTCAGAAATCCTGAACCACTCCCTCCTTGAGACCAACCCTGAAATATTATTAAAACCCTTGGTTACCTAATCAAACCCTCTGGAGAATCTTTGTATCGAAGAAATTAGGCAAGGGTGAAGGGGAAAGAATAATTCTCTTTCATTTCCTGAGGGAAACTGGAGGCATCCATCTTGGGAGGAAGGAGTTGCCCAACACTTCCTCCTGAATCCCTTCAGTTTCATTGACAGGAAGGAGCCTTGTGGTTCCTCCTTTGAAGACTTGAGAAACTGACAAGAAAGCCCTCAAGTCAGATTCAAACCACTTCTGACTGGCCCTATTCCTTATGTCTGTAAAAGTACCTTTCCTACCCTATTACCCCAATATCCTCTGTCTCTAGCCTGAGTGTCTAGTCTGTGTTAGCTGCCTTTCCTGAATACCTCACCCTCTACCCTTACCATGCAAATACTACCCTGTCCATTCCTCCCTAAACTTAGTTATCCCTTTCATTCCTCTCCTATTACCTCAATCACCTTTACCCCTCTGTCACTCAGCAAGGGAAGGAGAGCACCCCCAAACTTTAGTGTACCCCCTATTTTATCCATAGCAGTATTTACATCTATAAACTAAATATTTACACATCACAAACATATATGGTTTATTTAAATGAAATGTTATTAATACTTCAATGCATCAAATACTGTTTTCTCATGACAATGGAACATATTAGACTGAATGACTTTTCAGTCTGATTAAAATTAGGTAGCAGATTCTCCACTTCTAAAGTTTCTAATGGTTACACATACTGACAGTAAGAACAGAGTTAGTGAGTTTTGCTCAAATTTGTGATCTTCTAGAACATAATATTATAGCTTGGATCACTGTATCATTTGCCATATGTTATATAATCACATAAGTACCATTGTATGCTGTGAATATGGTACAAATTAACAGTATTTCTTGTTCCTGGAGAGAAAACGAGGAATTAATTTGGCAAATGTCAAGTTGAGTTCATGTCATGATGCTCTTAGTGTCATTATCCATCATGAAGGATTAAACAGATATGTTCTTGTAAAGAGATTCAATTTTTAGGCAGCAGCTGTGGCCTGTATTCTTTCATTTGGCAAATTCATTCCACCTGACTTTAGAGTAATTACTAAGATCATGTTTTCATAATATAGGTATAGTTTTTATTTTCTCCACCCAATTTAGAGTTGAGAGCAGATGAAGAAAATAATGATCCATTTTCAACGTGTTGCAAGCATCCTCAAATTGAAAAACAAAGAAAAAAAATTAACCCCAAAAGTCTCTAAAATGGCATTTAAGCATGAAGTCAGAAAATTTAATTGGCATAGTAGTAAGAGGTGATATTATAAAAATTGAATAGTGTAATGGAAAGAAGAAAGTTAGTGACAAAATAAGTACCACACCACTATTTTCTCTCGGGAGCTGAAATAAACTTTTTTACATTATAATCTGTTGTGGAAAATATACAGCTTGTCATGCTCAATACACTAGAAACATTCTAAATGGCTTACCACAGACTCCCTGCTGGATGATACCATCATCTAAATTTCATGTTATTTTACACTTTCAGGCCATTGCTGTGTACTTGTTACAGCTCACTGCTATAAAAATTACCTTTAATGGAAAAGAACTGAGAGAATTTTTTTTAATATTACTTTAATCAAAGAAGAAAATGGTCATAATACCAAGTATAACTGACATAATTCTGTGCAAAAAATTACACAGGTTGTGCTTAAATGTTATGAAAAGCTCCTCATAATCACCATCATTCTAATATTCTAAGTTCAAAATAATACTTGAATCTTCCCTCTCTATCATACAATTTCTGGCTGATTCACATCTATTCTATCTTCATAATATTTCTGACATTCATCTCCATTACTCTGGACTCATCATAACTTCTCTAGTTAAGATCCTCATATCATCATTTCCATCATCATCTAGGTTACCTTCAGCTACATATGCTAATAGTCTCTTTTTAAAAAAAAATTTTTTTAACCCATACCAGAAGAGTGGTAAGGGTAGGCAATAGGGGTCAAGTGACTTGCCCAGGGTCATACAGCTGGGAAGTGTCTGAGGTCAAATTTGAACCTAGGACCTCCTGTCTCTAGGCCTGGCTCTCAATCCACTGAGCTACGCAGCTGCCCCCTGCTAATAGTCTCTTAACTGGCCTCCCTATTTCCTTTCTCTCCACTCTTCAATCCAGCCAGAGCTGCCAAAATGAGAATTTGACAATGCAGGTCTGACCAAATCACTCTCCTGCTCACAAAATTCTAGCAACTTCCTAACCTAGCTTCTATGATAAAACACAATATTCTCTGGTTGCCACATATCTTTTAAGTAGTTTCTTCACACTACCTTTCCAGACAAATTACAGATTATTCTCCACACATTTTATGTTCTAATTAAGATTGACTACTTGCTAGTCCTCACACATGACATTATGTCTTTATACTCCGTTGCGTTTTTATAAGCAACCCTTGTATCTGAAAAATACTCCCTTTATAGGAAGATGGCACAGTGGATGGATCACTTAGAGTCAGGAAGAACTGAGTTTAAATCTGGGTGCAGATATTTAAACTGTGTGACTCTGAGCAAGTCACCTAACATTTTAGGCTTGTTTCTTCATCTATAAGCAGGGACTAATAATGGCACTTTGGTTCAAAGGTTATAATGAAGACCAAAAGAGATGATTATAAAATGTTTATTTAACACAGTGCCTGGCACATAGAAAACACTATATGAATGTTAGCTTTAGCTACTATGATCTTCTCCTCTTAAAATTATTTTTTTTATTTTTTTATCCTTTAAAGTTCAGATCAACAATTAATTTTTATGTGCAGCATTTTCTGATCTCTCTAGCTTCTAGAACCCCATTCAATTTCCTTGTTATTTATTTTGTATATATATTTATACTTATTTGTATACAATGTTTTATCTGAGATAATACAAACTTCTTGGGCATGAAGATTTTTTGTTATTAGCTTAATATTTACAGGGTCTAAAATTCTGAGTTCAAATCTGGCCTCAGATGCTTACTGACTATGTCTCTAGTTTAAGTCACTTAACTTCTAATTTGCCTGTTTACTCATTTGTAAAACAGAGATAATAACAGAATCTATCTTCCATGGGTTGTTGTGAAGAAAATGAGATTATCTGTAAAGCATTTTGTTAACCTTAAAGCACTATATAAATGCTATGATTCACATTATGTGTTTAATATATTCTTAAGTGATTCATTCTTTCATTCATTATCCTTTGCTCAAAAGATGTTAAGTCTAATAATGAGAAACAGTATCTATTTCCAAAGACCAGCTAGGTTGACTACACAGAGGCTCATCACCCAAAATTTAGGTCCTGCAGCCTTTCTCTGGAAGCTTCATGAGGTGCTTTGTACAGTGGGAGGTTGTGGCTCGGCTGGAATCTGATTCTTAGTCTGCCTCGATATTTTCTTCAATTTTACTCCCAATGATGACACTAAGACCAACTCCACTGCCATTACTACCTCCACCCTGGACAGCTGGCTCCTGCTTGGGCTTCCTGGTCTTAGCATCTTTTTATTTTTTTAGAGTCACTGGACCACTTGTATTCAAGCTGTTTTTTTAAAAGTATAAAGGATCTCAATATTAAAAAGCAGGCATTCTATATAGCTCAAAGCTCTTAGTCATGTATACATACATGCACGTACTCATAAAGCAGATAAGGACCTGATTTGCTGACTAGTTTTGATGAAGAATCAAGACCAAGAAACAAAACACAATATAGCTAAACAAGATAGCCACTATGCTACTGAGACTTTAAATATGATTTACCTTCCCCCCCTGTAATCAGGGAGTAGTTGTAATAACAGAGGAAACAAATGCTATTAATTTGAAACTATTACAATAAATAATATCAAGGGAAAATGAAATTATAGCTAAAAAGATGGGATGATTCAAATGTTCTCTTCAGAGATGTAAATATATGGACTGAAAGTATTGTTTCTATTTTGCACTTAAAGACAATATTTCATTGACTATCTTATATTCCTATGCTCATAATAAATATATAAAAATGACCACTATATTGCAGCCTAGATATCATTATCTCCAGAAAGGTGAAGAATTAGAGAAATTACATGAAGAACTTGAAAAGGCCTTTTAAATTAAATCAATGTATGCTTTAAAATACACTAATATTCACACAATGGCTTTGAGTTTATACTAAATATTACAAATATCATTCAGAAGGATAAAGAAAAAATATGGTGGGAGGCTAAGTTGTGCAATGAATTAATCACTGGGCTTAGAATTAGGAATACTCATTTTCGTGAGTTCAAATCAGGTCTCAGTCACTTTCTAGATGTGTGACCCTGGACAAGTCACTTAATTCTATTTGCCTTAGTTCTTCATCTCTAAAATGAGCGGAAGAAGGAAATGGTGAACCACTTTAGTATTGGTGCAATGAAAACTCCAAAAGAAGGGCAAAGGGAGTCAGACACAACTTAAAGACACAACAACAATAAAAACAAAATGTTAGAAAACATGACACAGAAGTGCTAAGGCAGTGAAAGCAACAACACGTGCAAAGCTAAAGAACCATGGCTACTGATTTAGGGAATACCATGTCAGCTCTACTCCAAATCTCCCAAGTTATTAAATATACAAGATATATTTTTTCTGTGATTTGTGTAGAAATTTGTTAAACTGGACTAAGTAAATATGAATTGAGAGATATATTTTGTTTCAATGGGGATGGAGTTAATGTGAGAGAGAAATTATTTTCAATGGTTTTTACTTAAAAATAAACAATTTTCAGATTCAAAACTGCTTTTGGTGAGTTAAGATCTCTTGCCAAGCATTATTTTACCATTTTTCCTCCTGATCACTGATTTTGACAGAAAAAAATATATATGTATACATATATATATATATGCATTGAAAGAGAAAAAGGAAATCACCAAATCTCTTATCCAGATAGAAGTTTCCTTACTATCTCAGTATGCTTGTTTACTAGCCTATAGGGCCTTATTATGAATTAGGAAAATACTTTTCAACGCTAAACATAATTCTTTCAGTTTTATGATCTAAAAAGCATTTCTTACATGAGTACTTAAGTGGACAAAGAGAGGCATTAAGTGTTAAAAGCTAAGGATATAAAGACCTTTCCTCCAAAAAACTTGCCTTCTCCTGAGGCTACCAGAGCATGTGAACAGACAGGGAGATGTATGATCATTTAAGAAGACAATTAAAGGGATATGAACAGGCTTCCTATAGGAGATATATTGCCTTGGCTGAATTTTAGACAATTTGTGCAGTCATTTTGTCAAGGCACTGATTGAAAGATTCTAGTACATTACTGATCTAGTCTAATTAACAGCATTATTCAGCACTATTGTAAGGATGATGTACTGTGAAAGATTTAGCTATTCTGATCAAGACAATGATCAAAGTGAATTCCAAAAGACAGAGAAAGAAAAATGCTATCCACCTCCTAAGAGAGAACTGATGAATTCTGAATGCAGATGGAAGCATACCTTTTTCATTTTCTTCATTTTTTTATATTTGTATTTTCTTTTACAACATGGCTAATCTGAAACTATATTTTGTATGACTTCACATGTATAGTTGATATATTGTTTGCCTTCTCAAGAGGTGGAAGAGGGGTGAGAGGGAAATAATATTAAATTCAAAACTTTTAAATGAATTTTTAAAAATAATTGGAAAATACACTTTTGGAATAACATTGTTAATTATGTCTGATATAGGAACACTTTATTTCTGCTTAGAAAAGTTCTGTAAAGTTCCTAGGGAATCCTATCAAAGCTACAAAAGAAGAGTTTCATACAATGATAGTGATACTGCATTATTTTATTTTGAAGTAGTAGAGATAATGTGTGTATAGTAATGTATACATGCTCTTTTTGTAAACGTGGACAAATATTCCTTTTTATGATTGAAATAGCTTTATAATTTTTAAAGGAAAGTCTTCTATCTAAATTAAAATAGATAATATTGAGCAACTACATATCTTTAAGCTATCCTTGTAAGTAAAAGTGCTTTCCACTGACTGAGTTCAGTGAATACTGCTCTGATGCTATTCCCATCAGTCTCCCTGCCCCATTCTTTTCACAGACAATTACCCCTCATGGAGTCATGTTTTCTCATAGGAACTATCAGGTTGAGCAATCTTAGTATGGACAATTCCTTTGGGAGGAAATTGGATAGGTGAGGACCAGAAGTGGAAGACAGTATACAGAGAGCAGGGCAAATGTAATTGAAAAAAACAATTGGCCAGGAATTGTGATGAGATTGTTCTGAAAACACTATGTGCTTGTATTCCTCAGCTATCCCATGCGTCAACCTTGGAGTAGTGATGAAATGGATCAGAAGAAATCAAATAATTTTGCATTATCCAAAATGCCATGGTAAGAAATTAATTTATTTTGTTTTCCCCCTGAAGGTAAAGATATTTGTTTGTTTGGGTTTTTTTTAGGCATTCAATACATAGGAAGTGGCATCCTACAAAGAAATCACAATGGCATAAAATATATGTTAAATTACCAAAATAATGTCAACAAACACTCAGCATCTACTATGATCAAGACACTATGTTAATCATGGGAGATTTTAAAAAAAGACTAAAGTCATCTCTGCCCTCAAGGAAAGCATATCATAAATATCATCCACCTTTTTCATCATGGCTAAACTTTTCCATTTCAGTCAACACTGTGTTTCATTTGGTTTCTTTTGTTTTATATACTGCTCATATTTCTTTGACATAGAACTTTCCCCCCTTTCCTCCTCCAATACTATTACTCATTTTATCTGTAGAACAGAGGTTTTTTGAAAGCAGTATTTCCCCCCCACACTCTCCCAGCCTGATAAGAGACAGGTTGTCAATTAATTCATCTTTGTTGAATCAAATTAGTTTGGTGATTTCATAGGAGTAAGGAAACTTTCTTTACTAATGCAGATCAGAGAATAGGTTAACTTATTGTTTTAAATCAGAATTTCCTGGGGACAGTGAAAGGTTGTGACTCTTCCAGAATCACATAGATGCTATTATAAAGAAATAATTCTGTAGAAAATACTGTACCTTTGTCTTACTAGGCCACACTTCTTCTCAAGTGTAAGAAATATAATTAAATACTAATAAGTATAAAAATGAAAAATTGAATTTAATATATTCAATAAGTTATTGGACTCTTTTAAATGAGCATTGATTCAGAGCTAGTAAAGAAGCTGTATTATTATGCAAAACTCACATGGAAGTGAGGCTATTGAGTAATAACCTTGATTTAAAGGCATGGAGAACAAGATGTTCTAGTTGTTCAGATTGACTTTATAGTATACACAAGGTGATTAGGAGAGAAGACAATTAACTGAACTGTCAACTCAATTTGAGGATCATGAAAACTTTCTATATTTAGATCTGGAAAACCATCATGTCAGTGCACAAGCAATTAGCTTTTGTCTAGTCATTAGCAATCAGCAGCAGCCAGGGGTTGAGGACTAGACCTCATTAGAAGACCCCAAACCATAGATTCCTGCCCAAGAACAAAAACAAACTTGGGGAGACCATAAAGAATAGCATATTTAGTCATTCCCAAACTGTCTCTATAACCAAAAAAATTTTACATAAAACTACTATAACTACTGCCCCAAGAGACATTAGTCAAGTTAGATTTTAATAATAGCTTTCTTTACAAAAACTAAGAAAAGTTACATAAAGTTTAAGATGATGTTCCTAGAAGCTTAAAATAAATGTTTGGAAGAAGTAAGGGTTCATTTTGATAGAATAAACTAACATATTCTGCCAAACACTAAGAAAATTGTTTGCCCTTGAAAACCACTATTATCTAGTGTCCTCATTTTATTTGAGGCAGGTAGGTATTCACAAAATAGAGCTATTTTCTCAATTAGCATGCTACATGGGTTACTCTAAATCTGTGTGTTTGATAGGGATTTATGAGAAATATTTGCACTGCTTTGTCTGACTAGACAAGCTGAAAACTAATACCTCTGGTAATTAAACTGAATGAGATGAAACAAAATTAAGAAAGAAGGATCATTATAAAATGTGCTATGTGGAAGAATTCTGTTTACACACACACACACATATATAATTTCAATGGGTCTATTGGGTCCACCCCATTGAGCATGCTCAGAGTTGTCATTCTTAGCTTTCGTAAAACTACATAGGACATTTGAGATTGGCTTCTAACTATATGACCCAGAATCAAGGGCAGGTTATAAATATCTGGAAGACTGAGTTTCAATGAATGGTGCTAGGTAGTCCCAAGTGTAAAAAATAAAATTAATATATAATAATAACTTTAAGTCTTATAGTTTATAAGATTTATTAATAATCACTAGAAGTAAAGGAATAAAAAAGTAACAAAATAAAACCATGTACCGAAGCTGATCTACCTGTTCAAAAGTCCCGAGTTCAGAGCTGCCCTCATAGGAAGGAAAGAGGTCTAGATACAGAAATCCACTGAATTTATCTCCTGTCTACTTCAGCATGTAACAAGAGGAAATCAGTGAGCTGCTGGGTAATGTACTTCAAAAGGTACAAAATTTCCAATTACACACAAGAAAATATTTTGCACCACAAAAGATGGCATTGGTTAGGAGAAAGAGACCTAGAGAACAATTTGGAATCATTCCCAAATGGCCATCAAACTGTGCATACCCTCTGACTAGCAATAGAACTACAAGGTTGTATCCCAAAGAGGTCAAAGATAAGGAAAAAAGGACATACTTGTACAAAAATATTTATAGCAGCTATTTTTGGGGTGGAAAAGAACTAGAAATTAAATATCCATCACCTGGGGAATGGCTGAACAAAGTTGTGGTCTATGATTTTAATGGAATACTTCGGCACCACAAGAACCAGTGAACAAGATGACAATGAAAACTTGGAAATATTTACATGAAATGAAACCAAGTGAAGTGAGCAGAGCCAGGAGAACATTGTACATAGTAACAGTAACAAAGAACAATGATCAACTATGAGTGATTTAACCACTATCAGAAATTCAGAATCTAGGAGAAATATAAGGGAAAATCACAATGAAAAAGGTATCCACAGATATATAAAGAACTGACAAAGAATGAATGTAGATTGAAACATGCCATTCTTACTTTTATTTCCTCCTTGAAATTTTCTCAAGTCTAAGGGGTATATGTTTTCTTTCACAGCATAATGAACATGGAAACCTATAATGCAAAGAGGGGTGAGAGGAAGAGAGAACACAGATCACAAAATATCAAAAACAATTATTGAAAATGTTCAAATATATAATCTGGAAAAATTAGATTTTATTAAAGGGAATAGGCCCACACTTAGAAGTCTTTAAAGCCAACTTGTACCAGAAATCATTTGGATACTGCAATGCTAAAGTGAATTGTGAATTGCTTAATTAGCTAGCCTACAAACTGTTTATGATCTTTCTGTTAATTATAAGAGTAGCTATAAATTAAATTGCTAAGACCTGTTTTAAGCGGGTTTTTTTGGGGGTTTCTTTTTTGTCTAATATGGGTTGGTTAGGCTTTTTTTGTGTGTGTTAAGGGGGAAAGGAAATAGCATTTAATATGTGGGCCAGTTACTGTGCTGAGTGCTTTACAAATATTGCCTCATTTGGTCTTCACAACAACCCTATGAGGCAGGTGCTGTTATTATTCTCACTTCTGTGATTAAGGAAACTGAGGCTGATGGAGGTTAAATGACTTTACCAGGGAAACATATCTAAAATGCAACTAAATTTGTATTTAACCTCGTCTTCCTTACTCCAGTAATGTTTCAGATTTATTTTGTGAATGCCTATATCAGATTGTATATTAAGATATTCCTTGCTCTCACTTTGGAGAGAAGTCCTAGAAGTAAACATTCATCTAAGCTAAAAGTAAAATTGTTTTCAGGACACCATAATAGAGTTTCAAGGAGACAAAGAATGTAAGAATAGGAAGTCAAGCCTCCTCTCATGAAACACCAATGTGCCCAGGAATGAATCGGATCCAAAGCATAAATCTGAGTACAAAATAGGTTATGGGTTTAGTATACCAGTCCCCTGTGGGCAATAGAACCCTCAAAGTTAAAAACAAAATGGTCACAAAACTTCATGAGTTGTTAACCATGAGAAAAACTTGAAAAATTATCACCCCAAACTATAAGTTTGACAAAGGTCATATTTTATGATGATCAATTTTGTAACCTTACAGGAAAAAAAATTGAAGACTTCTAACTTTTTTCTCTGAAACAATGGTGACAACTATACAGTTTAGCTAAGTTAATCCTTTTCACTAAGAAAGTCTCAGAGAATATTAAAAGCAGATTTCAGCACATAAAGATAATTGTTGACCTTGATTCATGAAGTCTCTGTGACCTTTAGTTAGCTTTAGTTAATACAATGAATTTTTTAGAATTGTTTTCTGACTTATAAAATGAAGTGATTTAGATAACACCTAAAGTTCCTTCTAGTAATAAGTTCCTGATATTCTGAACTCATTTAAATAAAAAATTATAGATTTTTAAATAATTTTTAAAAATCCATCTACTCACAAGCTAGTGAATGTCAGAGGTAAGATTCAAACCTTGTTTTTTTAGACTCCATGACCAGAGTTTTAGTCCCTCTAGAGCATTGTCATTTTCATTTAGACTTTTCCCAATCTTATAAAGTTATTTGGGTTGGGTATACTTAGAAATACAGAAGCTAAAAGATTTCCAACTACTCTACAATTATCCTACAATTAAATCACAGAACTTAGTTTACTCTCCTGTTCTATTCCAGACTGGTAACTATTATATAATTTGTAGTTTCAGTGACTCATCTAGGGTACTAAGAGGTTAAGGAGCTTGTCCAGGTTCACAAAGCAATGTAATCAATACCCTTAATTATTTCCTATTTCAAATATGCATAATTATTTAGTCATAGATGAGTTATGATATGCATTTGGTGGAAGGAGTTCGTAAGGCAGAGCCAAGACGGGCAGAATAAGCAAGGAACTCATTGAGCTCCCCATAATTCACTTCCAAACCTATAAAAAATGTCTCCAAAAACTCACATGAGTAGATTTGAAGGTGTTATTACAGTGGGGTGGGGGGAGAGGGAGGAATGGGAGGCGGCCATCAATGTTTAAATCATACTGTAATTACAATGAGCTCAAAGAAGTAATAACTCTTACACTCAGGTGAGTATAGAAATCTGTCTTTCTTTAAAGGGAAGTAGGATAGGAGGATAATGGAAGAGCAGTAGGAGAACTGATACAAAAGAAAGCAACTTGAGGGATGTGGTAGTCAGAATCAAAACATCTGTGAGGAGGAAAAGGGAAAAGGGTGAAAGGAGAGAGAGAGAGAGAGAGAGAGAGAGAGAATGATAAACATAGGAAAATAGAGAAGGAAAATACACAAGTATTCATAACTGTGAATCTAAATGAAATGAACTCACCCATAAAATTAAAGTAGATAGCAGAGTGGATAAAAATCAGAATCCTAAAATATATTGTTTACAAGAAACACATTTGAAGCAAGAAGAAACACAAAGATTAAGGGGATGAAGCAAAATGCATTATGTATTCTTCAAGCAAAGTTGAAACAAAAACAGGCATGATAACAGATAATGCAAAAACAAAAAGATCTGAAAAAAGAGATAGGGAAGGGAACTACATCTTGATAAAAGATAGAAAAAAAAACAAGGAAATAATATCAATAGTAAACATACACACACCAAATGGTATTACATCCAGATTCTTAAAGGAGAAGTCAAATGACTTATGAGAAGAGATAATAGGAAAATTATAGTACTAGGATAATTCAAATTTCCCTTCATAAAACTAAATTAATCTAACAAGATAAACAATAACAACAATCAATAAATAAATTAAGGTGGTGCATAAATTTTAGAAAAGTTATACATGAAATACTTCTGGAGAAAATTGAATGCAAATAGAAATATAACATTTTTTACAGTGGTAGGTAACATCTACAGAGGAAAAAATATACATGTATGCAGAGATTAAGGCATAAAAACCTCACAATCACATGCAGAATAGCATAAATATGAAATAAACTTTTTTTCCAGATCATTATTCAATAAAAATACATTCAACAAAGAATGTTGAAACAAAGGATTATAAAATTAATAGGAAATTAGATATTTTAATCCTAAAAAAATTCCCCATTTGATGGACATCCCTTTACATTCCAATTGACTGTCACTACATAAAGAGCAGCTATAATTATTTTTGTACAAGTAAGTGCTTTCCTCTTCCTTTTGATCTCTTTGGAGTTGAGACCTACCTAGTAGGGTATTACTGGATCAAATGGTATACATTGTTTTATAGCCCTTTCTGCATAATTCCAATTACCCTCCAGAATGGTTGGATCAGTTCACAGCTTCACCAGCAATGCAGTAGTGTCCAAATTTTACTATACTCTTTTGAACACTTATCATTTGCCTTTACTGTCATATTGGGCAAACCTAATAGGTAAAGGTATTACCTCAGAGTTGTTTTAATTTGCATTTCTTTAATGAAGAGTGGTCTGGAACCTTTGTTCAAATGGTTATTTGATAACTTTGATTTCTTCATCTAAAAACTGCTTGTTCATATCCTTAGACCACTTGTTAATTGTGGAATTATTTAATTTTAAAATTCTTTTTGAGCTTCTCCATTAATTTTCTTTTTGATCTTGAAAACAATCCATATTTTTCTTTGAGGCTTTGGATGAAGCTGTATTGATTTTGTTTTCTTCTCAGTTTGTGTTTTGGTCTTTCCTGTCACCAGAATAACTTTATGTTGAGTGTCTTTTGTTGCTGTTTGCTAATTTTTCTATTTTTTTAAATTAAAAAATTTTTGAAGTTGTGCTGTTTTCCTTTAGGGAAGGGGAGATATGTGTTTAATATTCTCCCAGCCTGTGCTCTGGTTTGTAAGCAACCCCATGCACTCGTTTCCACCTTGAAACTATAAATGTCCTTTTTCCAGGTGAGGCCAGAAGTATTATTATATGCTGGTGTTCTCTCACCATGAGAACTGATCTGCATACAGGCAATGCCACAAGAGACTTGCACCCAAAGGCTGTAAAGGGAATCCTATCATCTCCCACTGAGCAGCTGTCCAACTCCCCCTTACTATCTCTCCTTTAAAATACAAGAAGTCTTTGCTACTAATTCAACTGTCTCTAAAGGCTATTGTGGTGGAGCCTACTACTTTGTGTTCAACTTCCAACCTGGTGTCACTGAATTTTTATTGCAGCCTTCTAAGTTATTTTTGGATGAAAAATGATTGTACCCCATCTTTCTGTGGGTTTTGCTACTTCAAAATTCATTTTGAAGCATTATGTCATAGTTATTTGAGGGTCAATTGCCAGATAGGTCTGATGGGTCTGTGTCTCTTTTATGTCAACTTAGATCTGCCTCCTCAATAAAATTCTTAATATTTTCTGACATTTTCTAGTCTATGTTTTCTTTCTCCCTATCAATCCTTCCCCCATCCCCTCTTTAGGATGGCAGTTAATATTAGTAGTACATGTCATACAAAACAGACTTCCATTTTCATCATGTTGTAAAACAAGAGAGATATTGGTTACTCTAGAAAAAAATTCATAGAGGAAATAAAGAATAGTATGCTTCAATCTGTATTTGGACTCTGTTTCTTCTATAGTGGTGAATATCCTTTTTCATGAGTCCCTCAAATTGTCTAGAATCCTTGCCTTGTTGATAATAGTTAAGTTTTTCATGGTTGATAATGATACACTTTTTTGTTATCATATAGAATATTCCACTCACTTCACTTTGCATCACTTGATATGTCTTTCCATTTTGTTCTATGATCATGATTTGTCATTTTTATAGCACAATAGTATTTCATTATCATCATATTCCAGGACTTGTTGTATCACCCACCCAACTGATGAACATTATCTCAGTTTCATGTTTGTTTGTTTGTTTGTTTGCCACCCCAAAGAAGCAACTATAAACATTTTTATAGCAGTTATGCCCTTTTCCCCTCTCTTAAATCTCTTTGGGACACAAACCTATGATTGATATTGCAGGTTCAAAGTGTATGCATAGTTTTTGGCCCTTTGGGCACAGTTCCAAATTGTTCTCCAGAATCACTGCATTGTTTCATAGCACCAGTAACAGTATATTAGGGTCCTAGTTTTTCTACATCCCCTACAACATTCATCATTCTCATTTTTTGTCATATTAGCCAGTCTGATAGCTCTGAAGTAGCACCTCAGAGTTGTTTTAATTTTCATGTAGATATGATAGTGACTTGGAGCAATTTTTATTTAGACAGTTTAAATTTTTTCTGAGAATTTCCTGTTCATATCCTCTAACCATTTGTCAATTGGGGAATGTTTTGCATTCTTATACATTTTATTCAGTTCTCTAGATACTGTTGAAATGAGAACTTTGGCAGATACTTGCTTTAAAGATTTTTACATAGTTTGTTGTCTGCTTCCCTAATCTTGGTTACATTGATTTTGTTTGTGCAAAACAAACAATTTTTAATTTATTTTAGTCAAATTTATCTATTTTACATCTTATAGTATTCTCTATATCTTGTTTAGATACAATTTCTCCCCCTAGCCATATGTCTGACACTTAAACTATTTTGTGTTTCTCTAATTTTTTATTGTATTAGCCTTTATTTCTAGATCCTAGACACATTTTTGCTTTACCTCGGAATATGGCTTGACATGTTTATCGGTGCCTAATTTCTGCCTTACTGTTTTCTAGCTATCTCAGTAATTTTTAAATAGCAAGTTCTTGCATAGCTTGAATTTTGGAGTTTCTCAAATACTAGGTTATTACGATCATTTATCTAGGTTTTAAGAGCCTAATCTATTGCATTGGTCCTCCACTCTATTTCTAAGCCACTATCAGATTATTTTGGAGGCTATTACTTTATGATATTTTTTGAGATAAGGTATAGCTTCAAATAGAATACTGAAAGGCCTTGAGTTCATGTCATATACACATGGATTAAAGGAAATGGGCACGTTAATACTGGAGAAGGGAAGGGATGTGAATATAAGTGGGAGAGATGTTAGTTGCTTTCAAGTTTTTAAAAGTCTTGTCATTTGGAGCAGAGATCTTGTTCAGTCTGGTCCCAAAAGGCAGAATTAGGAGAATTGGAAGATAAAAAATTAAGGTCTAATAAAAGCAAATACTAGTTAATAATTAGCATTGTCCAAAAGCAGAACTGATTACCTTAACAATTGCCCTATTTCATTTCTTTGTAGGTCTTCAAGCAGAGCTTAGGCAATTACTTATGGGATATGTTAGAGTTAGAATTCCTTTTGTATATAATTAGTTCCTTTCTAGAACTCCAAATATATAATTCAGAGCTTACATATGCATTTTAAGCCATTTATACTTATTGGTATCACTCTTAAGACCCACAAAATTAAAAATGACCAAAGAATGGATTTATCTATGATTGTGCTGAATGATCTGCTTTGTTGTTTAAATATGTTTTAAAACACTTGGAAAAAATATTGGTTTACCTCTCTAAAATATTAAATATTATTTGTCAAAAATCCAGGCAAACTTCAAAATTTTCAGAGTTCCAGTTTAGTAGAGAAACTGCATACTTACTTTAAGAGTAGCATAGTAAAAGGAGCGAGGCAGCTATATATTCCAGTTCATAAAGCACTGGGCCTAGAGTCAGGAAGGCCTACATTTCAATCCAATCTCAGATACTTACTAGCTATGTGATGCTGGGCAAATCACTGCCTTTTTTCAGAAATAAAAAGTGCTTCTCCTTATAAGTATGACTAAGGATGGCTATGGTCAACCTTCTCCCTGTTCATGGTGAACTCCCACTATGAATTTCTACTCTGATTTTTTTGTTTCCTCTATTCATCAAAGATCCTAGTTTTAAAGCTATGAAGGACTCTATGTAATAAGATATCTGGCTATAAAACATTTCAGGAATGCAACAGCCCCTTCTTAGAAACTGAATCTGGTTTTTATGTTACAAACATTTCTCTCTCCAACACCAAAGTCAGAATTAGCCTTTAATTTCCCAGGTGTTTTTGTTAATCATCTCTATCTATTGGCCCCATTGAAGATGAGATTTGAAAATGTCAAACTCAGTGCTGTCAAACTCTAACAGAAATGGGAGATACTAAACCATATGTAAAGATTCCTGGCAAAGGGAATTCTGGGAAGATGGCAGCATAGAAACAGCAAGGATACAGATCTCCATAAAGCCCTTTACCACCAATCAAGGACGAAGGGCTCAGAGGGAACAGAAAACCAAATCTGACAACAGAACAGAGCTATGGGGTCCTCCACCTGAACCCAACTTAAAAGGTATATGGAAAAAAAGAAAAAAGGCTGAATTCTTGGAACTGTCTAGTGGGAGAGGAAAGAAAGGAGGAAGATCCCAGATCCCCTCCTCCCCCTAATGTGCTGAGTCTCCAGTGGATCCTGGAATCTCTGATTAGGCTGCACCCTAGTCTGAGGGAGTGCCTCTCTGGCACAGCTGTGCCAAACTCAAGGCTCTGATCATGGAGAGCAGGGAGCATGCTAGGGGAGAACCCCAGAGAGGGTGAATATACTCTCCATCTTGTCCCACCCTGCCCACTTTCTCTCGAGGTTTTGACCTCAGGATACTTGGAGCTGTGCAGATCAACCCAACCTGGCTTAATCCTAACAATGCAGCAGACAAGTAGGCTTCTGAGGAAAGGAAAGATCCAACACCCCTCCCCCACAGACTACAATGAAAGTAGCCTAATTCACTTCTGTAGATTTTACCACCAGAAGGGGAAAATCTGACTTCAGAGCACTTGGAGCTGTGCAGATCAAGCCTACCTAGGTTAATCCTATCAATTCAGCAGACAAGAAGTCTTCAGAGGGCAGGGAAGTTCCAATAACCCTCCCCCCCAGACTACAGTGAAAGTAGCTGCATTCACTTCTTTAGCTTTTACCACCAGCTGGGGAAAATCTGGTCTAGGGGCCCACTAACCCAATTAATCAACAAAACAGAGAAGAAGCTCTCCCAAGACTGAATAGCCCAAACCCACAGATAAAAAAATCAGAGGACCAAGAAAGAAGTAAAAAATATGAGTAAACAACAGAAAAAGAAAAAAAATAAACCAGAATTGACAATTTCTATCCAGAAATTGAACAAATAGAAAATGGATCAGAAGAAGATAAAGGAACACCAAGAAAAAACATAAACTTCAGTGAAATGGACACAGACTTTGGAAGAACTTAAAATTCAAATCATTCAAGAACTCAAAATTCAATTAAGTCAAAAACTCAAAATTCAAATAACTCAGGAATTCAGAAAACAATCAACTGAGGCTGAAGACAATTGGGAAAAGGAAATACATCATCAACAACAAGAAAATAATGTCTAAAAAGCCCAAATTGACCAGCTGAAAAACAAAACAAAGTAGGTGAAAGATGATGTACAAAGAAAATCAGACTAGTAGGAGAAAGATGACCAAAATGCCAAGGATGAAATTCAGTCTTTAAAAATGTAGAATTCAACAACTAGAACCAAATAGCTTCACAAGTCAGCAAGAATATTTAAACCAAAATTTAAAAAAAAATGAAAAATTTGAGGACCATATGAAACACCTCACTGATACAACTACAGATCTGGAAAAAAAGATCTAGAAGAGACAATTTAAGAATTATTGGTCTACCAGAACATCATGACAAAAGAAAAAGCATGGAAATCATCCTACAGGAAATTATACAAGAAAACTGTCCTGATATATAACATCCATGATCTTAAGTGGGGTGAAACTGCTCCACAGAATTCCACAGGACCCCCCCCACACACACACACACACAGAACTCCAGGAAAGGGGGCAGTTGGGGCAGTTAAGAATATGGGCATATAAGCCAGGATACCCAGCTGGTAAGACTCTTACTTTTGGAGGTTCAAGGGAGTCTGGGAATAAGTGTAGCATTGCTTTTTGTTAGCTCATCTCTGACCTGTGGGAGTAGGGAATAACTTTGCTGTTTACTCCTTATAGACTGTACCAGACTGTGTACACTGGGATAATACTTCACTTGCAATATCTCAACTTATCTCCAGTCTAAATAGATCCTCAATCAAGATTACCTTCTCCATCTTAAACCTACCATTAGATTAATAGAAAAGTTAGTTATAAGGGAAAAAGAAGTTATACAAACACATTCTCCTCTGGGGCATGTGTGGCTGACAAGCTTCTTCAAGATACTAGGGAGTTTGCCTCACCCTCAATCTTAAAATTTACCTTCTCTTTCCCTGTTTTCCTGAAGTTAATAAATCCCTTCCCTTGTTTCAGAGCCTGTGTGAAGTTATACCTCGGATATACCAACCTATAGCATACATTACTTGAGTAAAATCTTTATCCAAGCAAGCACTGGAATAGCTACTATCCAGAGAGCAAGTCTGCTGAATTTAGAAGGCATCTTAAAACTTTATTCCCTCATAGGGTTCAGGGAGACAATCTTTAACTATGGAAGTTGCTAATCTTAGTGGGGATATTGCCTATCTGTCTACTAATATAGCCCTGGTTTAGCCAAGCCTAAACAGTCTCTGTTTCTTAAGCTAAAGGGGATTCAGTTAAAACTGTTACCCCTTCAGCTTCAACTGCCTCAGGAGGAGGAGGAGGAAGAATTCTATTGACCTTCACCCCTCCCCCTTGCTAGGATAGCTTGCTTGATTCGTTGCACTGACTCCATTAACAATCATTACCAATCTGAATCAATCTAACAGACATTCTTGAAGAAGGGGGAAAATGGAAATTGAAAGAATCAACAGATCACCTCCTACATTTAATCCACAACTGACAACTTCCAGGAATATTACAGCCAAATTCAAAAACTACCAGATCAAGGAAAAATATTACAAGCTGCTAAGAAGAAGTCATTTAGATGCCAGTGAACCATAGTTAGGATAACACAGAATCTGGCTTCATCTACACTGAAGGACTGGAAGGCATGGAATATAATATTCTGGAAAGCAAGAGAGCGGGGTCTGCAACCAAAAGTTAACTATCCAGCAAAACTGACTATATTCTGTCAGGGAAAAGTATGGTCATTCAACAAAACTGAAGACTTCCAAGCATTCATAAAGAAAAACCCAGACTTAAACAGAGAGTTTGCTGCCAAACACAGACCTCAAGAGAATCATCATGAGGTAATTAAGAGAGCAGGGGGAAAAAACCAAACAAACCAAAAACCTTTTCTTTACAGGATCCAATAAGTTCAAATGACATATATCCCAATAAGAAAAGAAGATATTGGTAACATTTAAAAATTTTTATGTACACTCATACATAAAACTAGAGGTAAAAAAGGAGATAATATTAAGAGAAATGGGAAAACATACAAAATGGAGTAAATTTATATTTCATAAAGAAGTGCATGGGGTAAAAATGGGAGAAGACCAATACAGTGGAATGGTAAAGAGCTTGGAGAAAGGAAATACTTAATTCTTAAGGGCAATGAAATTAACTTAAAGAGAAAAGAACAATCAGATCCATTGGGGCAGAGGATTGATTCCTGCCTTACAAAAAAGTAGAAGGGTAAAAATGGACTGGTGGGGAGAAAAGCAATACTAGAGAGGGAGAGAGAAGGGGGGGTATAGCTTTAAAAGACCCTAAAGAACAATAAGAGGGGAATAAGAAGGGAGGGGGGAGAAAGGGAGGTAAAATAAGGGAGGGGATTAGGGGAACTAATTAAAAACAAAACACTGGTAAAAAAGGAAATAGTGAAAGAATAAAGGCCAGGACAAGGAGAGGGAATCAAAATGTCCAGGAATACCCAGTTGATAATTATAACTCTGAATGTGAATGGGATAAACTTGGCCATAAAATGGAAGCAAATAGCAAAGTGGATTAGAAATCAAAATCCTACCATATGTTGTCTACAAGAAACACACATGAGACTGGTAGACATACGTAGAGTAAAGATAAAAGACTGTAGAAAAATCTACTGGGCTTCAACTGAGAAAAAGAAACCAGGAGTTGCAATCATGATTTCTGAGGAAGCCAAAGTAAAAACAGACCCAGTTAAAAGACATGGAGAATGTAATTACATCCTGATAAAAGGCAGTATAAACAATGAACAAATAGCAGTACTCAGCATGTATGCACCAAATAGTATAGCATCTAAATTTCTAAAGGAGAAACTGGAAGAGCTCAAGGAGGAAATAGATAATAAAACTATACTAGTAAGAGACCTGAACATTCCCCTATCAGATCTAGATAAATCAAACCAAAAAATAAATAAGAAAGAGATGAGAGTTAATGAAATATAAGAAAAATTAGAAAAAAAAATATATACACACACACACACACACACACACACACACACATACATATATTGAGAAAAATAAATAGGGAAAAAAAGGAATGCATCTTCTTTTCCTCAGCACATGGGACATTTACAAAGACTGACCATGTACTTAGGGCATAGAAACATGGCAAACAAATGCAAAAAGCAGAAATAATAACTGCAACCTTCTTAGATCACAATGCAATAAAAAACAGTTATTAGCAAGGATACATGGAGAGGCAAACCAAAACCTAATTGAAAATTAAATAATATGATTCTCCAAAATAAGTTATTTAATAAACAAATCATAGAAACAATTAATAATTCCACTGAAGACAACAATAACAATGAGACTTCTTACAAAACCTATAGGATGCAGCCAAAGCAATACTAAGGGGGAAATATATATCATTAAGTGAATATATTAACAAATTAGGGAGGGCAGAGGCCAATAAATAGGGCATGCAACTTAAAAAACTAGAAATTGAACAAATTAAAAATCATCAGATGAAAACAAAACCAGAAATAGTAAAAATCAAAGGAGAAATTAATAACATTGAAAATAAAAGAACTATTGAATTAATAAATTAGACTAGAAGCTGGTATTATGAAAAAAGAGATAAAATAGACAAAGCACTGGTAAATCTAATAAAAAAAGGAAAGAAGAAAACCAAATTAACAGTTGAAAGAAGAAAACCAAATTAACAGTTGAAACAAATGAAAGTTGAAAAGGGAGACCTCACTTCTAATGAAGAAGAAATTAAGGCAATTATTTAAAATTATTTTGCCCAATTATATGGCAATAAATATAGCAATCTAGGTGATATAGATGAATATTCATCAAAGTTTAAATAGAAATAGAATGCTTAAATAATCCAATATAAAAAAAGAAACTGACAACCTATCAAAGAATTCCCTAGGAAAAAATTTGCCAGGGCCTGATGGATTCACAAGTTAATTCTATCAAGCATTCAAAGAGCAACTAATCCCAATACTATATTAATTATTGGATATAATAGGCAAAAAAGGAGTCCTACCAAATTCCTTTTATGATACTAATATGGTACCGGGTACTGATTACAAAACCAGGCAGACCAAAAACAGAGAAAGAAAACTACAGACCAATCTCCCTAATGAACATAGATGCAAAATCTTAAATAGAATACTAGCAAAAAGACTCCATCAAGTGATCATGAGGATTATCCATCATGATCAGGTGGGATTTATACCAGGAATGCAAGGATGGTTCAACATCAGGAAAACCATCCACATATTTGTCCATATCAACAAGCTAACAAACAAAAATCACATGATTATCTCAATAGATGCTGAAAAAGCCTTTGACAAAATACAATACCCATTCCTATTGAAAACACTAGAAAGTATAGGAATAGAAGGACCTTTCCTAAAAATAATAAACAGTATATATCTAAAACCACCAATAAGGATCAAATGCAATGGGGATAAATTAGAAGCCTTCCCAATAAGATCAGGAGTGAAACAAGAATGCCCATTATCACCTTTATTATTTGACATTGTACTAGAAATAGTAGTAGTAGCAATTAGAGAAGAAAAAGAAATTAAATGTATTAAAATAAGCAGTGAGGAGACCAACTTTTCATTCTTTGCAGATGATATGATAGTCTATTTAAAAAAATCCTAGAGATCAACTAAAAAGCTAGTTGAAATAATCAACATTAGCAAAGTGGTAGGATACAAAATAAATACACATAAATTATCAGCATTTCTATATATTTCCAACACATCTCAGCAGCAAGATTTAGAAAGAGAAACACCATTTAAAATCACCCTAGACAATATAAAATACTTAGAAATCGATCTACCAAAACAAACACAATTATAGAAACACAACTACAAAACTCTTTCCACACAATTAAAACTAGATCTAAACAATTGAAAAAACATTGATTGCTCATGGGTGAGCTAACATAATGAAAATGACCATACTACCCAAATTAATTTCCTTATGTAGTGCCATACCTATCAAATTGCCAAAAAAACTTTTTTACTGAATTAGAAAAAAACTATAACAAAGTTCATTTGGAAGAACAAAAGACCAAGAATTTCAAGGAAAATAATGAAAAAAAATGTGAAGGAAGGTGGCCTAGGAGTACCAGATATTAAACTATACTATAAAGCAGTAGTCACCAAAACAATATGGTACTGGCTAATAGACAGAAGGGAAGATCAATGGAACAGATTTGGGGTAAGTGATGTCAGCAAGACAGTGTATGATAAACCCAAATAGTCCAACTATTGGGACGAAAATCCACTATTAGACAAAAACTGCTGGGAAAATTGGAAAATAATATGGGAGAGATTAGAATTAGATCAACATCTCACACCCTATAGCAATATAAACTCAGAATTGGTGAATGACTTTAATATAAAGAAGGAAAACTATAAATAAATTAAGTGAACACAGAATAGTATACTTGTCAGATCTCTGGGAAAGGAAATATTTTAAAACCAAGCAAGAGTTAGAAAAAATTACAAAATGTAAAATGAATAATTTTGATTACATTAAATTAAAAAGGTTTTGTACAAACAAAAACAATGCAACCTAAGTCAGAATGGAAACAACCAACTGGGAAAAATCTTTATAACAAAAACTCTGACAAAGGTCTAATTACTCAAATATACCAGGAGGTAAATCAATTGTATAAAATATCATGCCATTCTCCAATCGATATATGGGTAAGGGTCATGAATAGGCAATTTTCAGATAAAGAAATCAAAACTATCAATAAGCACATGAAAAAGTGCTCTAAATCTCTAATAATTAGAGAAATACAAATCAAAGCAATTCTGAGGTACAACCTCAAACCTAGCAGATTGGTTAAAATGATAGCAGAGGAGAGTAATGAATGTTGGAGGGGATGTGGCAAAATTGGAACATTAATGCCTTACTGGTGGAGTCGTGAACTGATCCAACCATTCTGGATGGCAATTCAGAACTATGCTCAAAGAGAGCTAAGGGTTGCCTGCCTTTTGATCCAGCCATACCATTGCTTGGTTTGTACCCCAAAGAGATCATAGGGAAAAAGACATGTACAAAAATATTTATAGCCATGCTCTTTGTGGTGGCAAAAAACTGGAAAAAGAGGATATGCCCTTCAATTGGGGAATGGCTGAACAAATTGTGGTATATGCTGGTGATGGAAGACTATTGTGCTCAAAGTAATAATAAACTGTAGGAATTCCATGTGAACTGGAAAGACCTCCAGGAACTGGTACAGAGTGAAAAGAGCAGAGTCCGAAGAATATTTTACACAGAGACTGATACACTGTGGTAAAATCAAATGTAATGGACTTCTGTACTAGCGGCAATGCAATGACCCAGGACAATTCTGAAGGATTTATGGAAAAGAACGCTACCCACATTCAGAGGAAGAACTATAGGAGTGGAAACACAGAAGAAGAACAACTGCTTTAACACATGGGTTGATGTGGACAGTATTTTGGATGTAAACTCTAAATAACCACCCCAGTGCAATTATCAATAATATGGAAATAGGTCTTGATTGATGACGCATGAAGAAACCAGTGGAAATGTGTGTAGGCTAAGGGGGTGTGGGGTGTGGTGGGGGGGTAGAGGGGAGAGTAAGAACATGAATCATATAACCATGGGAAAATTTTCTAAAAAATACAAATTTAAAGTCATAAAAAAAAGTGTCTTCACTTTGTTCATTACCTCCAGTTTATCTTGTCTATATCTTGTTTTTACAAACTACCTCTCATGTTGTCTCCTTAATTAGATTGTGAGCTCTAGAAAACATGGACTGTCTTTTGCCTGTCCTTGTATTCCTCAGTGCTTAGCACAATGCTTGTCTCTTAGTAGGTGCTTAATAAATGTTGGTTGACTGGTTGACCAGACATTACACTAAAAAAAAATTCTTGCAGGTCACACCTTGACTTAATTTGAAAAGGTAATATTATCTATAGTTTAATGTATTTTTATATTTTCCTAAATACTTTCCAAATTAGATTTTAATCTCATTCAAGGCCCCTTCAAAGGGTCCTATATTCTACAGATATCCTGCCCACCTCTTCTTTAACTTCTCTGGTAAAATAAGGTTAATAGGGGCCAATTCCTTCACATTGGGAATGTGGCTATTGTCTATTGAAAGGTACTTCCACACCACCCGTGCCCACAGAAGGAGATCTAGGGACTGTAGAGATGCCTAAATCATTAGCCAGACCTCTTAGGTCTCATCCATCCTCCAAGAGGACTTGTGGCTCTGAGGAAAGCAAATTCCTGGCTAATGTTTCATTTGAAGTCAGAAGTCCTGGTTTCAAAAAACTCCTAGAAATGAACAAAAATTAAATTATATTAATTTATTGTTTCTTTTAAATTGTAATATTTTAAAGCATTGATTTAAATATTATTTTGAGCAGTTCATTCTCTTGATCATCATGTTCTTACACATGAGTTCAATTTTCATTTGTATACAGATAAGTCCAGACTTATAAATACAAACTGGGGTCTTTCATACTTAAGCACCAGTCCAAAACCATAGCATTCTAATGAATTGGAAATACTCATGGTGTGTAATTAGAATTTACTCCCCAGAACTTCTTCCCAGCATCCCATTTGCATCCTTCTGTTGTGTGTGTAAACTACATGCTAATGTAGGGAGGATATATTTTGGTGTGGCCCCTTCCTCACTTTCTTCTTCCTGGAATGCCACTGTGGAGGCTGGGGGAGGAGCTTGGCAGGAAAGTTTACTCATGAGGTCATACTTAAGCTTTGTACCTCTTTTTTTTAATTTCTTCTAATTCAAGTGATTACTAATAAATCTTATAAAATATAATACATGGAGTTATTGGACAGTCATTTAAATTTAACAATGGGATATTGTGATATTGGAAATTTGGGGTTCTTTGAACTGATTTTGAGGTCCCTGATCTAAACTTCCTGTGGACATTTAGGACTCTTTCAAAACTACATTTCTCATAATTCCTCTTGCGTAATACAGGTGGGCAGGAAGTGTGATACCTCAAGTGATTGGGACAAGCTTTCTTTCCTAGGAAACAGCCAGAGGGTAATCATGGCGTGCATTTGAATTAGATCTTAGCAGGCATGTGGTTTTCTTTTTAGTTGTCAATATGGCTGTCAATAAACCCCTAATATCTTTAATAATATCCATCTATGTTAATTTTATCTGTAACAATATCCCAGAATCTTCTCAAATTCAACATATCCAAAGCAAAAATCTTCACCTTGTCCACCAACAAGCTCTTTCTTCTTATTAAGATCAGATCAGTCACTGAGATTCATAACCTAAGAGTTATGTCCTACACTTGACTACCTTAATCCACATTACAAATACCAAATATCATGTTTATTAGCATATCTATAGTATCTAACACCTTATCTAGGATCTCATCAGCTGTTACTTTATCACTTGGAAATGCTTCCCAAATACAAGTGCCTTCCCTCCCTAAATTTCCTATATTTATTTTGCATTTATTCTACATAAATCTACAGATATACATGCCATCTTCCTTAACAAAATGTAAATCCTGTGACAACAGAAACTGTTTCTTCCTTTATTTAATATTAAGTACTCAGGTGTCTAGAACAAAGATAAAATGATCTTTAATAAAGGCTTGCTAATTAATTTATTAATTTTAAAAAGCATATTTGACAAAAGCATATCCTATAATAAGAGCACACACTTTTCACACTTCTAGGAAACCTAGATATTTTAGTCATGAACTAGTTATGGCAGCACAACTATTCACATAGTGGTGGTCATTTCCCCTACAGTACTTTCTCAGAGAATCTACTACAGGAGAGATTTGCCATGTACATTGACAATTTTTTTTCTAAACATAAAATAATTTGATGTTTTATTAAGATTATATGATTTAAGTATTCCTATATACATTCAATCTTTCATTCCTAATTTATACAAATTTTAGAAATCATTATACATGTTATTTAGTCAAATAATTAACTTTCTTATATGTCTGTGTATGTATATTATATATAGATATGTATATGTAATTTACATGTGTATATTTTTGTGTATATCCCTATTTTCATTACCTTACATCATAAGCCTGGAGATATGATGTGGCATCTATTCCATTGTATTTTGGGGAAGACTTTTAGATTTATAGATAATATAGTCCTTTTACTTCACTTTCCTTTGTCCATTCGCATGGGTAGAATAGAAGGATGTGATTTAATTATAATTCATCTTAAATTTCATTTTTCAGACCAAAGAAACTAAATATTCTTTTCATTTATATTCATATGAATATACGGAAGCCTCTCCAGAAAGTTAAACTCTTTAAATTGCTGTTTCTTTTTTTTAAATTTAATTAATTGCTTAATTAATTAAGAATATTATTCTATGGTTGCATGATTCATGTTCTTTCCCTCCCCTCCTCCCTTCCCCCTACTGTAGCCAACAAGGAATTCAAATGGGTTTTACACATATCACTGATCAAGACATATTTCCAAAATATTAATATTTGCAATAGAGTGATCATACTTCCCCAATTGAACCATGTGATCAAGGAAATATTATTTCTTCTGTGTTTCTAGTCCCACAATTCTTTCTCTGGATGTGGATAGTGTTTTTTTCTTTCTCATAAGTCCCTCAGAATTGTCCTGGATTCTTGCTTTGCTGCTAGTAGAGGAGTCCATTATGTTAGATTGTACCACAGTGTATCAGTCTCTGTGTACAATATCCTCCTGGATTGGCTCTTTTCACTCTGCATCAATTCCTGGCAGTCATTCCAGTTCACATGGAATTCCTCCAGTTCTTTATTCCTTTGAGCACAATAGTGTTCTGTCACCAACAGATACCACAATTTGTTCAACCATTCCCCAATCTATGAACACCCCCTCATTTTCCATTTTTTTGCCATAACAAAGATCACAGCTACAAATATTTTTGTACAAGTATTTTTCCTTATTATCTCTTTGTGGTACAAACCCAGCAGTGGTATGGCTGGAGCAAAGGGCAGGCATTCATTTAAAGCCCTTTGGGCATAGTTCCAAATTGCCTTCCTGAATGGTTGGATCAATTCACAATTCTACTGACAGTACAATATTTTCCCAATTTTGCTACATCCTCTCCAACATTTATAACTTTCCTGTGATGTCATATTACCCGGACTGCTAGGTGTGAGGTGGTACCTCAGAGTTGTTTTGTTAATTGCCCTTTCTTAACTCTTAAGTCTTTCTGGAAATGGTCAGAACCATTTACAGGATTCCAGATGTGGATAATTTCATATGAGATTAGTAATTTGTTTTTATTTTGCTTCTGTTATCCTCTCTGATCATTTCCAGAAAATGTTTAAATGCAGCATTCCTAGTGTATGCAACCTAAGTTTATTCAGGAACATATACTGATCATAAGATAATTAACCATGTTGAAACAAGCACATTTGTCTTTTAACATTATTTGGAAGGAATCGAGTTCACCCACAAGCTCTTTTGTTTTCCAGAAAGTTTATATATATACACCTGAAAATAGCCACTGCTTAACTCTGGCAGAAGTGTTGAGGAGGGGAAAAATTCAATCCAGAAACAACTGTTAATGATTTTTGGATTGCAGTTTCCAAAAGTGCTTTCCAGCAAATCAGTATTACCTGGCATGATTATACTATGTGAAATGAAGATTGAAATTCAAAATATAAACTTGGCATCATTTAGCAGTGTCTGTTTAGTAATGACAAATCATGTTGTCAGTAAATTATAAACAGCTGTGTTGTCTTACTTGATTACTAAGAAAAAATTAGAAAAACCAATAATTTGGTGAACATAGGTTTCAATATTTTATGAAAGGTTATATCGAGTTTTCTTAAGCATATTAACTGTAATTTTTTTCATGAACTACCTATTTCATTGAAGATAGTTTTGCAAATATTAATTTATTAAGGATTAATATTTTATTTTTCCAATTACAGGTAATAACAATCTTTACATAAACTTTCTGAAATTAGTATACCCAAATTGTTTCCCTTCCTACCATCTCTTCCCACTCCCTGTGATGGTAAGAAATGTGATCTGGATTGGACATGCTTTGAGAGAATACTCTTATGAAACTAAAATCCAAAAACAAAAACACACATAAATAAAGTGAAATATAATATGCTTCAGTTTGCATTCAGACTCCATTAGTTCTTTCTCTAGAGGGGTATAGCATTCTTTGTCATATGTCATTCAGAATTTTCTTGGATTGTTGTATTACTCAGAAGAGGTAAGCATTTCATGGCTGATCAACATACAATGTTATTCTTATTGTGTACAGTATTCTCCCAGTACTGCTCACTTCACTCTGCATCGGTTCATTTAAGTCTCTCTAGATTTTTCAGTGACATCCTCCTCATCACTTCTTTTAGCTCAATGACATTCCATCAGAATCATTTAGCACAATTTATTCAGCAATTCCCCAACTAATGGACATTCCCTCAATTTCCAATTCTTTATCACCATGAAAACAGCTACTATAAACATTTTTCTACAAATAAGTTCTTTTTTTTTTGAGGGGAGAACCTCTCTTTGGTATAAAGACCTGGTAGTAATATTACTGGATCAAAGGGTATCCACAGTTTTATCCATCTTTGTGCAGAGTTCCAAATTGCCCTGAAGAATGGAAGGATCAATTCATAACTCTATCCAAAATGCATTAGTGCTGAAAGGCCAGAGCAAGATGGTAGAAAAGGTATACAGTCCCATCTAATCTACTGAAATTACTCTCCAAAAAACTATGATATAATATCCCAAAATAAATTTTGGAATAGCATAATCCAGAAAAAAATATGGGGTAAAATAAATGTTTGCCCAAAATAACTTAAAAGGACAATATGAAAGATTTAGCCCAGAGTACAAATGGAGTGCAAAGCAGCCCACCACAGCAGACCTCATCATGGTAAAAGGTCTTGGAGGCAGCTGAATCAGTAGCGAAGGCTTCCTGAGCTTTCAGTCACAGACAACAAAGGGAGGTGGTAGAAAACTGCTCACAAGGAGATTACGAGTGTCCCTTTGCTGGCTCTGGGTGCAAAGTACTTGTTTTATTTATCATGTGCAGAACTAGGTCAAAGTTCAGAGACAAGGTCTCCGGTGAGGAGGAGCACTAGCACAACCAGCACTTGAGGCCACAGGGGAGAGGGGGACCCTAGTCATAATTCCAAGGCAGAAATGAGTTCTTGCGGTTATTCACAATAAAAATCACAGGCCAAGAGAGTATTAAACACATCTATTCTTAGTTCATACCACCTTGGAAAAACTGAAAAATTATAGATCCCCAGAATTCTGAATACATTTGCATAAGAACCTGAAGTTTGGAACAATGTTCTCTTCACCAGAGGTACAGAGCCCAACATTAACAGGTTTTTTTTAATTAAAAAAAAAGAAAGAAAAGAAAATGACTGGAAAATGAGCAAACAACAACAAAAAAAGAAACTCAAAATAGAAAGTTATTTTGGTGACAGGGAAGACCAAAACATAAATATACAAGAAGACAATAAAGTCGATACAACTGCATATAAAGCCTCCATGAAAAATATGGATTGTTCTCAAGCTCAAAAAGAATTATTTAATGAGCTCAAAATATCAAATAAGAAAGGTAGAAGAAGCCTTGGACAAATAAATCAGAGTTATACAGGAATATTATGAAAAAATAATCATTAGTTTGGTAAAGGAGGCCCAAAAATGCTGAAGAAATTAATTTCTTAAAAAATTGAATAAGAAAAATGGCAAAAGAGGCACAAAAAATGAAGACATGAACTTCTTAAAAAGAAAAATTGGTCAGATAGAAAAAGGTATACAAGAAGGAGTGAAGAGAGGAACTTTTAAAGGGCAAAATTGGCCATATTTAAAAAGAGGTACAAAAATTCACTAAGGAAAAGAACTCATTACAAGATGGAATTGGCCAAATAAAAAAAGAAGCACAAAAGCTCATTCACAAAAATCATCCTTTAAAAATTATAATTCAGCAAGTGGAAGCTAATGAGTCCATGAAATATGAAGAAAGAAGACAAAATAATGAATAAATGAAAGAAACCGTGTTATTGGAAAAACAACTGACCTGAAAAATAAATCCAAGAAAGATAAACAAAGAATTATTGTACTATCTAAAAGCCATGATAAAAAAACATCTAAAATATCATCTTTTAAGAAATTATCAAATAAGTGCCCTGATATTCTAGAACCAGTTAGTAAAATGGACATTGAAGGATTTGACCAATCACCTCCTAAAACAGAACCCAAAAAAATAACTCCTGGGAATATTATTGCCGACTATCAGAATGCCCAGTTCAAGGAGAAAATACTGCAAGGAACCAAAAAGAAACAATCAAATATAATAGAGCCAGAGTCAGGATAATACAAGATTTAGCAGCTTCTACATCAAAGGATTGGAGAGCTTGGAATAGGATATTATGGGGGGAAAATGAACTAGGATTTATCTCTTACCCATCAAAACTGAGTACAGGGGGCAGCTGGGTAGCTCAGTGCATTGAGAGTCAGGCCTAGAGACGGGAGGTCCTAGGTTCAAAGAACAAAAGACCTAGTTGTGTGACCCTGGGCAAGTCACTTGACCCCCATTGCCCACCCTTACCACTCTTCCACCAAGGAGCCAATATACAGAAGTTAAGGGTTTAAAAAAAAAACTGGGAACAATCCTTCAGGGATTTTTTAAAAATTAAATTAAACAGAGGAATTCCAAACATTCCAGATAAAAGACCACTGGTCAGTGGAAAATCTGACTCTCAAAAACAAGATTGAAGTGAAGTATAAATAGGTTAACAAGGAAGAGAAATCAAAAGACATTAAATTAGGTTAATCTGTTTTCATGGGAAGATGATTCTTGTAACTTCTAAGAAACTTATCATTACCAAGGCACTTAGGGAAGGGTATGAACTGAATATGATGTGATGATATTAAAAATGTAAAATTTGGACATATGAAAAAGGGATGCCTTGAAAGGAACAAAAGGTAAAATAGAATGAGGTAAATTATCACACATAATAGATCCATGAAGGAGCTTTTACATTGAAGGGCAAGTCAGGTGAAGTGGGGAAAGAAGTACATGAACTCATGTTCTCATCAAAATTAGCTCAAAGAAGGAAGAATACATACAATCAATTGGGTATAGAAGTCTAGCTAACCTTACAGGAAAGTAGGAAGAAAGAAGAAAACAGAATTGCGGATGGGGCTGATAGAAAAATGGGCAGATTGGGGATGTGTTGGTTAGAACTTTAAAAGGGGGAAATAGGATCGAGCATATAATAGTAATCATGATGGTGCATAAAATTCTTTACAAGTTTCTCTAATAAAGGTCTCATTTCTTAAATACATAGATAAATGAGTTGAATGTATAAGAATACAAGTCATTCTCCAGAGGATAAATGGTCAAAAGATATGAATAAGCAGTTCTCACACAAAATAATTAAAGCTCTCTATAGTCACACAAAAATGCCTTAAATCACTATTAATTAGAAAAATGCAAATTAAAACAACTCCGAAGTACCACCCAACATTCATCAGATTGGTTATTATGACTGAAAAGGAAAATAACAAAACTGGGAGATCATGGGGTGGAAATTGAGTCATTGATGCACTGTTGGGAGGAGTTATAGATTGATTTAAACATTCTGGAATGCCCTTTAGACCCATGCACAAAGGACTGTATAAAAGTAAATACCCTTTCATCCAGCAATACCATTATTGGGTTTGTATTCCAAAGAGATCTAAAAACTGAAAAGGAAGGGACCCATTTGTACAAAACAATGTTTAAAACAGCTCTTTTTGTGGGAGCAAAAAAATTAGAAAGTGAAGGGATACCCATCAATTAGGGAATGGATAAATAAATTGTAGTCTATGATTATAATGAAATACTATTGAACTGTAAGAAATGATGAGCAGGTGGGGCTCTTTTTTCACTTTCATTTTTATTATATTTTGAGTTTCTTCCCACAAAAGGATAAATATGGAAAAATGTTTCACATAATTGCACAAAACTATATACAACTGCTTATCATTTCAGGAGACAGAGGTAGGAAGAGAAATCAAGACAATTCTTTTTAACATATTGCAAAATTTTAACTGATTTTACACATAATTGACAAAAAATTAAATATTTTTTTCAAAACAATGCACTAGTGTCCCAATTTCATTCAGCAACCTCAGACATTTATCATTTTCCTTTACTGTCATATTAGCCAATCTGATCATTTCGAGGTATTACTTCAGTGGTGTTTTAATTTGCATTTCTTAAATCAGTAGTGATTTAGAACACTTTTCATTCCTACCATTTTTCAATTGTGAATGACTTTTAATAAATATGTCTCAATTCTCTACATATTTGAGAAATGAGGTCTTTATCAGATAAATTTGTGGTAAAATTTTTTGCCCTGTTTACTATT
Organism: Gracilinanus agilis; assembly: GCF_016433145.1. Taxonomy (NCBI): domain Eukaryota; kingdom Metazoa; phylum Chordata; class Mammalia; order Didelphimorphia; family Didelphidae; genus Gracilinanus; species Gracilinanus agilis. The sequence goes on from NC_058135.1 coordinate 154,344,340, forward strand.
TCCCTTCTAATTTTATTCACATTTTTATGCAAAGCTTTGTTAAAATTTAATATAATAAAAATTATTCTTTTTAAATCTTCTATGTGTATTCTCCTCCATCCTATTTTTTGCCTTTTATTTCTGTTCTCTCTCTCTTTTCCTTCTGACCCCCTCACTAAGGCAGAGAGTAGCCCCAGTAGTGAGAGTAAATGCCAATAAAATCAAAGCCATAGTTCTAGCTAGAGTCAGGCACGCAGCTCTATGATTTCATCTGAGGTTTCTAACCCCTCCCTGCTGTACTTTGTAGAAACTGGATGTTCTTACAAAACCTGAAAATATGTGTTTAAATGTAAGCATATGTTTAAAAGCAATTGTTAGAATTTGATCATGTTTACTTGCTACGATATGTGGTTTGTACTCTAAAGTTTAATATAAATTGATTATGACTTTGTACAAAAATTATCATGTTGTGTATTCATAAAATGCTGATTCTCTTCTGAGTCTCGGCTCGGGAGAAGCCTCTGTGCTTCTGATTAAAGGCCTGGAGTGAGAAGATGCTCTGACCAGCCATGCCAGCCATCTCTTCCTTTCTCACCAAGCCACTCTGCTACTCTCCTGTATATTATTACATTAAGACCCCACTTCAGGTACCTTCTCTACCATCTAACCCACATCTTAGGCCAGATTTTCAGTTTCCATTTGTTTGTTGTCTTCCTCTAGAGACGTCCTACTGGATGATGGCAGTTGAACCAGGGAGAGAAACACCCCCAGACACCTAAATTGAGCAATTTCTAGTGTTTGATGAAATGAATGTAAGCTCATTAAAAGGTAGGAGAATCTAGAGGACTTACTGTCTATTGCGAATCCTTATTCAACTTATAGAATATTTTCACAGAGAAGACTTTTGGCAATGACACAACTCCCTGTTTTTTTTTTTCTCATTTGACATTATATTTGGAAAGTTTTCAAATAAGGTTATCCTTTTTATTGTGTCAATGAACTTTGAAACATTGGGAGAAAACTAGTTGGAGGTGAATCTTTAAGGTTTTCAGGGAGGGGTTTGGGTTCTTTTTCTGTTAAATCAAGTACTATTACATAATTAAAAAAACACAACAAATGCAGTGGAATCTTCTGTTTTCTTCATCTTTCATTTAATTGCATGAAGATTGAGATACAGCTATGTGTGGCAATGGATAGAGGGCTGGATCTGGAGTCACTAAGACTAAATCTGGCCTTAGACATTTATTAGCTGTAAAACCCTGGGTAAGTCATTTAAGCCTGTTTGCCTCACTTTCCTCATCTGTAAATTGTGCTGGGGAAGGAAATGGCAAACCACTCCTGTACCGTTGCCAAGAAATCCAAAATGGGGTCACGCAGAGTCAAAAATGACTAAAGCAACTAAATGAACAACAAATGTAATATATTGTATAATATTACTTGTAAAAGTCTATAAGTATCCTCATTTAGGATGCCTTCATTATGTATATAGATTATTCTTATTTGATATTATAGAGAGGATAAAATAGACATGCTAGTAAGTAGTTGTTGATGCCTTCTCAATTATCTTTCAATTTTCTTTTGTATTTATGAGGCCTAGTCATCCAAGCTGGAGTTGAGGGGGAAGGAAAGAAATCCTTTTATCCAGATTATGACAAATAGCTAATTAGAAAGACAGTAGGGTGGACTAATCCATCTTTCTAACCATTTCTTAGACAAATGATCTAGGCATTGGATGTGAAATTAAATAGGAACCAAAGCAGATTGTCCATGGGAAATTGTAAACTTCTTTTAATAAAATCATTTTTAAAAGTAAAAATGAAGCCCTTAATTTAATACCAATGTTACAGCAAAGATACAAATTATGAAATGCTACAGCCTCCAAAAAATGAAAATATGTGTTACTAAGGAAAAAATAGAGATACTTTTGGTGAGTATAAACATGTTACAAGTCTTATTAATAAGGGACTATTAAGGAGAACTAGAGTGAAGAATGTTATAAAAGAAATGTATAACTGAAGGAAATGGGCTGATTTTGAAATGAAATCAAGTTACAAACAATGAGCTACACTTGTACTCCAGTAGTTTGTTTTTTGTTTTTTGTTTTTTCAAATCCTTACCTTCCGTCTTGGAGTCAGTACTGTATATTGGCTCCAAGGCAGAAGAGAGGTAAGGATAGACAATGGGGGTTAAGTGACTTGCCCAGGGTCACACAGCTAGGAAGTGTCTGAGTCCAGATTTGAACCTAGGACCTCCCCTCTCTAGACCTGACTGTCATTCCACTGAGCTAACTCCAGTAGTTTTGTTGTAATACTGAGAAAAAGTACAAAAGGCTCACAACACAAATGTCAGGGCAAAAGTTCCATAGTTTGGGCTGACATCATTGTGATGCATAAGAATGTCCATATCATTGAGATCACTGACCCAATGGAGTGTTTTGGACTTATCTATGTATTCTTTGTTTCTCACTATAAGAATAGCCACTCTTTCAGATATGGAAGACTATTTTTTTCTTTGTATCTCTATTACTTGCCAAGGTTCATTTCAGATAGTAGGCAATGAATAAATGAATGCTGAATTAAAAATAAAATGCTTACTGACAAATATTGCAAGTTTAACCTTGCAAAAATGTTTCAGATATACAATATGTTAGAGGTATATCTAGATTAAAATTCTTACAAAAATATGATTTTAATATGAAACAACTGTGTGGTAAACAGGCAAAAAAATCTTGAGTGATTAAAATAATACAAAAGAGGCATAATTCTAGAATAAGAATCTTTTGGATACCAAGAATCCCTTTGATATTCCAGACAAGCTTATAGAACCCTTCTCACGATGATATTTTTGTTATTGTTGTTTCTAAATAATGTAAAGAAATTCCAAATATTAATTAGGGTTTAGTAAAAATGAAGATACAATTTTTCCTGTTCACAGACTTCCATAACCAAGAGTTATATGCAACCTGGCTTAACATCCCAAGTTTTAGAATTTAGATTAGTAGAAAGAATATCTGTTAAATTCCTGCATTGGGGGCAACCTGGTGGCTCAGTGGATTGAGAGCCAAGACCAGAGATGGGCAAGTCCCTTAACCTCCATTGCCTAGCCCTTCCCACTTTTCTGCCTTAGAAACACTATTGATTCTAATGGGATTAAAAAAAATCCATGCACTTAGGACAAGCTAGTTTTTCCCTCAAAGGGAGAGAAGCAGTCCCCTTCTATTTTACTGGTCCATCGAACAACATTTCAACCCCCTGACAGATTGACAATGGTCACCCATAGCATAGAAAGAATAGCTCAGGTAAAATCAGAATCCCTCTGATTTTACACGTTTTCAACCAACTGTTCTCTGTAGGGAGATGAGAGGTGCTATATCTCTCTGAACCAGTGCCCTATCTTTGCTGAATGTCTTTTCTCAGCAAATATTAAGTACATTTATTTCCTTATATATTTGTTAATTATTCTATTTATGTTTTATGCATCTATTTATTTGTCTATTCATGAATCTCTCTATTTATTGGTCTTTCTGCCTATCTGTCTTTCTTTTGTTTATTGCTAAAAACTAAATGGTCTACCAGTGTCTCATTTGCTACAAACTGAGGACTAAACCACCAGACCAGACCAATCCACTCCTGACCCACAGCAAGTTGAGTCTCACTGTACTCTGTTTTGATCAGACCTTATTTAGAATAATATGTTCAGTTCTGGATACCACGTCTTATTAGGGATTTTGAAAATGACTTGTTCAAAGGAAGGGATCTGAGACAGAGAGGTCTATATATCATTTCATTAGATGACTTGATGAAGAAAATGAAACATTTAACCCAGAGAATGGAAGACATAGAGTAGAAATATTTTAGAAGTCGGCAAACATGAATAACTACTCTATTGAAGAGCAATTGCATTTTTGGTGCTCACTTATGAAGGGCAAAATAAGCAACAACTTGGGGAATTTGCAGAGAGATAAATTTGAACTCAATAAAGTAAATATCTTCTTAAAAATTAAAGTTTTCCAAAAAGTACAAAGTGATGTAACTGGTAGTGAGTTCCTCCTATAGTTCTTCAAAATAAGGATGGATGGCCTCTCATCAGAGACTTCTTAGATTTACATTCGGTTAGATTACATTTTTTTCTTGTAACTCTGAATTTTTCAGAGTCTGTGAACTGGCCTTAGAGTCCATTTGTAAATTTAGGGCTTTGCCCATTTCTAAAACCCATTGGACCTCTATATGCTATGATTCCAAGGCCAGCCATAAGAAAAATGAAAAGCAGAAAGTTTATTTCCTTTGTACTCTTAGCTTACCCTTTCAAAGTAATTCTATTCTGGAAATAAGCCCACTCAAACATTTACATCCCAGGTGTATAATCATTTTTTTTTCCATTGTAGGGTTTTACTCTCAGCTAGTTGCTAATTAATCCCTTTAAGAGTTTTGGTGTAAATGCTTTAAACTATTACCTATTTCAGGAATACATGTTTTAATCCAGCTTTATGGAAGATCAAATAGATTTTCATTCTTTCAACAAATATTTATTAAGTGTTTAAATTGTTGAAGGAACTCAGCCAGGATCTAGAGAAAATAAAAAGATAAGACAAATTCTCATTTGAATAGAGTATTCCAAATTCCTTGAAATGTGATACAGTTGGAGATAGCTTCTGGCTGGGGTGCTCCTATAATTCAAAAGGTGGTACTAAAATTTATGGTGTAGAAATGTTAAAATATTATGTTTCTTATAAAAAATCATCTCTTTGTTAAAATAGAACTTAAGCAAATTTTAAATAAATATCAAATGGAAAGATAATGCTTACTTTGGAACAAATTTTTAAGGCAAATTCCAAAGGTGAATATCTTGATCTTTACCAATTCTTAAGTGTGTCATTACATTGACAGAATATTTTAAATTTTAATTTTGTGTCAAAAATCCTTTCTGACTTTTCATTCACAGTTATTTAGTGTTAGTGTCCAAAACTCAGTCTCTTTTTCATCTAGCAAAGTACTCAGTTTCTGTAGGATTCTGAACCCTGTCTCTTGAATTTATTTTTAAAATAATGATAACAAAGTCAGAAATATATTGCCCCTCTTCCTTGCTAATATAGCTTTGGCTCTTCTTGTATTAAACCTTCTTTGTCAGAGACTGAAGATTTGTAAATAAATACTTTTCTGTTTGAAAGACTTTGACCTTGTCTCACCTCAACCAGCAACAGAACATTTCTCCCCTACTTTTTTTCTCTTTAGGGAAAGAGCTCCACTTCTTTGGCAAAGAACCTACATAATAAAGAGTGTTTAAAAATCAATGTTTAGAGTTTCTATGAAGAAAAGTTAAGATGTTTGTTTAAGAAAACAGACAAGCATTTATTTAACAGCAAATGTTCTGTCCCAAAGACACAGATATCCTATCAAATGAGTTAATATAAAGTACAAATATTTAAAAATTGCTATTTAAATTAGGTATACTCTTATTACTTAGTATGAAAGGCAGATGATCCCCAGTTAGCAAAGATTATGACTGGTTTTGGCAATTCACTGTCCCCAACTAGAATAGGATTTATTCATTCAGTGATTGGAGCTCAATCGGGGTAAACCAAAAGCTACAAGAAGAAAACATACATGAAGAGGAGACTTCAGGACCTAGAAGGCTGCAGCTGGAGTTATCATGGAACCCAGGGATGGTACAAAGACATGAAATTTGTGGAAAAATTGCACAGATAGGGTTTAGAATGTTGGAGAAAAGATTTATGAACAATGAAGGCAGTCGGAAGGAAGAGAGAGAGCAACTGTCTAAACCCTTTCTGTGCAATTTTTCCCACAGACTCAATGGGTTGCCAACTGGTTTTACTATATCTCATATCTTTCTCCAATGGTAAAGCATGTGCAGTATGAGGGTATGGCAATGGCTTGAAGAGGTAGTAGAGGTAAGGTAGAGTCTACCCTCACCTCTAATTTCTGGGGTCTCAGAGTTATATCCCCTGTACTGAATTAAATGCACATTTATTTATTATTTAATTAGTTTACTTTACTTAATGATTTACCTAATTTTGATCATTTAAGAATCTTTGAACAAAGTTTTCTCTGTGTTTTTATCTATCAGAGAATCCTCTATGATATGTCATGCATGGGTGACATCTTAATGGTCAAGATCCAAATACTGCCCTTTGTACTGGAGCCTGGTTTGTTGTTGTTGTTGTTGTCTTTTAAGAAAGAGAAGAGAGGGAAAAAAGGACAATAAATCTAATACATGAAAAAAAATCCTACATCATATGCAGTGTTCAATACCAATGGATGCCTTGTCTCTATGGAGTTGGGGGAGAGGTCTAGATTCTTGTCAACCTTGATTTAAAATATTCACTCCTTCCTAATTTTTTTTGCTTGTGCTAAACTACTATTCAAATCCATGAATCTACAGGATTATATATACTAAACTCACAGTGCCTTAGAAAGATACTATGTTTATATCCTCATGTCCCTCATACTTTAGGTGTATTTGGATTCCTAGTCCAGACCTTCTGTAGACTGACCTCCTCCTGACCCAGTTGTGACAGATAAACAAGCTTATTCTCTGAATGTAAAAATTCAATGTGTTGCTAAATGAGTTGGCTAGAAGATAGCTATAGGAAATCCACGTTATTGATTCTATGCCTATGTATGTTTTGTCATTTTCCAAAGCTAATATTGTATTAGAGATCACCTAGTTGGGAAAGTATAAAAAGATGGTAAAAACAAACCAAAACCTACTACTTTTTGTTTAAAAAAATCCAAGGACATACTTTACTGTTAATGAGTTAACAAAGACAAATTAACTTGTGAACTGTTACTGTATTTAAAGTTATAATGTATAACTTTTTGTATTAAGTTTAAAATAATAGTGTTAAATCAATTCATTGCTGGTGAAGAATGAAGTGTGAAGATAAAATCACTGAGTAAGAAAATAAGGTGTAGATTTTATATTTATTATTATTCTTTTATCACCAGTAAATGTAATTACCAGAGCTTTCTGCCACACCAGTTTGTCACCATAAAGGTAAAAATTGGAGACCAAACTGACGGCCATTGAATTACAAAATGTCAGTGTCCTGATCCTTCCATTCTATTGATTTCTTTGCCCTGCAATTTCGTAACCTGGCATCATTTACTTCCACATTCATCTGTTACTAATAACGAATTATCTTCTTCATTATTAAGTAGATGACAAGCGCTTTAACTTCTTTTTAAAAGGAAGCAAAATTAGTAGGAACAAAATTAGAGGGAAAGAATTGGATAATGGCTATATTATTCATAGGAAAGCGTACCTAATTTATGAGTGCTTCTAGTGTGCTATTTAAAATTGCTCTACCACCAATTAGACCAATTTAAGTAATGACAGTGACTACTCTACTGTGTCTGAATATTAATTTCATGGTCTGCTTTACACCGTAAAAGGTAAAATGTATTCCTAGTTCATCTGTATTATTTTAAACTCTCTCTTTTTTTATAAGCTAAATTCCCAACCTTGCTTACTCTATAGGTAGATCAAATGACCTTCAGACTTGAAGGATAGAAAAATTCATTTCAGTATAACAACAAAATTTCTTTATGGTACTCCTACTATTATCTTCCCTCTTTTTAAACAACTATTGATATCCAGGTTCTCCAAATGTTATTTAAAATTTATATTGCATAAATTGAACTACACTTGAAACATGACAAGGCTTACTATATGAAATCTATAAATGAGTGTTCTAGCAACACACCGTGGGAGGAAAAAGAAGATTAAAACGTATGTTGGTAAGGCTATGACAGAAAAAAGAGGCAATGAATTAGATCTAGATTTAGTAGGAACAGATGAGGCTAAATTACCTGTGGGAAATTTCTCAGTGTTTTCAATGAGTCCAAATGATTGATACCAAAAAAAAAATATCTCTTGAATATCAATATCCTCCTGGTAATGTTACAGTCATGAACTATCAAATGCCATGATCTCAGAAGAATCAAAATTATATATAACTCAAAAGAAAGATACCTAATGGAAAGTAAGAAGTTTCTGTATGTTAATGGTGATTTCTATGTAAAATGATATTATCAAGGAATTGTTTGCCTGGAAAATGATTCCCAACCTGTTCTGTGTTTTGCAAGGTTCTGACCCCAGTTTTGGATTGGGTGACACAATTGAAGCCATGCTCCTGGTAGCCACAGGTCCTGTCAGGTAGCTGGCATGCTCTGTAGGTTCAGACTAAAAGAAAAACATATTCTCCTCAAAACTTTTCAACTTTGGGATCTGAGATCTGTAATGAAAGAAATTATTTGTATACTATGTATTAAGTTTTAAAATTAGCTTGTTAAAAGACTATTTAGGGTTTTAACTAGCTAGTGGACTCACTCTACAATCTCACTGAATTAGAGCAGAATTGTTGGGTCAGTTTCCCAAGGAGATTAGGAAAAAAAGGAAAAGAACCTACATGTTCCAAAATATTTCTAGCAACTCTCTTTGTGGTGTCAAAGAACTGGAAATCAAGAGGATATTTATCAATTGGGAAATTGTTAAATTGTTATATATGAGGGAAAATTATGAGTCTGTCTACAAATTAATGGTTTTATTAATCAAAAAGTAGTAGGGGGAAAAGACGGAAAGGTGAGAGATATATAGATTACTTCCCTTATTGTTCCATTTAGCTTGCTATTCTGTGGCTGCCATTAGAGCCCCTTAGCCATGCTTACAGGGAAGTCCGGGTAGAAATAAACATGGAAGAGAAGAAAGCAAAATCCACTCTTGCCTCAGTTTATCAAACCTTTTCTCCACCCACTAACTCACACATCACATCTCAGGAACCAACTGTGGCTTTCTATTTTTTTTTGGCAGGGTGGAGGTCCAGGGTTCCAGGGAGCAGTGCAAGGGATATCTCCCTGCTCTGTGTCTCGTGATCTCTTGACTGTATCACTGTCTTTCTCTAGCTGCCATTCTATCCTTGTTTCTGAGTCAAGTAGTCAACAGGAGATGAGGTCACCTGTATCTCCCCAGAAAAAGGGAGGTAGGCAAATTTCCTTTGCACAAATATATAGTTGTGATAGAATAATTACTGTGCCCTAAATATCCAAATGACAAAGTTATGTGTCATGGTTGGAAGTTTTTAGCATTGTCCTCAATATTCAAAAACTTCTGTTTGTCTTCCTATACTAACCTGGTCTGGAAAAAATAATTATTCTTATTTTTTATCGTATTTTCACATCAGGTCTTCCTCTGATGATATTCCCAGTTTTAAGAGTTGAGTTTTATTCCTTTATATTGCTTCCTTGAATTCTACCATCTTTGCTGATGTATCCCCTTCTATGATATTGTGAATTCCAAACAACAGATGGAAAGCCTTAATGTTATATGCTGTGAAGTAATATAACTAGTAATCATTGTAGTTTATTTTGGTTTTATTTTAGGGAGGTAGAAATAATATCATTAATAATTTTTTGGTGGTAGGAGTTCGAACAAAAGCCAGTGCACAGTTTATTAAACAAAATATTTAGCTTATTATCAGAAAATATGGATAGGAAATAGGAAAGAGGAAAGTGAAAGTAATCTTATAATAGTTTGTAACAATTACCCCAGATCCCAATCCTAACTAAATTGTTCTAGAAAAACCCTAAATCTATCTGCCTCAAAGGGAAATATCTTCTGCTAGGCCAAAGCCCTCCCTTCCCATCCTATTCTTTCTATCTAACAATATAACCACTCTCTATCAACCTATCTACCCAAATTATTAATAATAAAGGCTATGAAGGCCTTAAATCCATTCTCAGTCTCCTCACAGTTCTAGAGAGAACAAGTCACACATCCTCTTCCCATGGGACCCAGAGACAAAAAGTCCTTTCCAATGGTCAGCAACTTACAAAACCACACTCAGCCACACCCTTCTGTCACCAGCTCCCAAGGGGCACAGCAGGGAGTCTCTTACAGAAAAAACTTATTACTCCTTTTCCTCTTAAATATAAAAAGTAGAAATTAATAAAAACTATATTAATGCCTTTATTGTTAACAGAATAAAAGTACAATTTCAGTGTTTTAGAGAGCTTCTTTTTTTTTTAATTTATTTTTAAACCCTTGTACTTCGGTGTATTGTCTCATAGGTGGAAGATTGGTAAGGCTAGGCAATGGGGGTCAAGTGACTTGCCCAGGGTCACACAGCTGGGAAGTGTCTGAGGCCAGATTTGAACCTAGGACCTCCCATCTCTAGGCCTGACTCTCACTCCACTGAGCTACCCAGCTGCCCCCTTAGATAGATTCTTTAGTGGAGTTTCAGAAAGTTATGGATGAAAATTGACCAGAATGAGAAGACATTTAAGAATTGTGATATATATCAGTGAAGAGTAAATCCACACCAAGGAATCCATCTCTAAAGATTTTTTTTTTAAACTGGCAATTGCTTCTAAGATACAACAAACTTTTTAAAATGTTTTGAATATAAGGGAAAATTGCACAGTAAAGTAATTGCATAGTAAAGTAATTTAGGGAACAATAGCAGTATCCTGCTTAGCCTCATCTGTAAGGTAATAGCTTTTGCCATAGTCACTTTGCCTCATTTTGGCTGCTTACCATTTAATGAAAAACAAGTATTTAAGGGGCAGCTGGGTTGCTCAGTGGATTGAGAGCCAGGCCTAGAGACAGGAGGTTCAAGGTTCATATCTGACCTCAGACACTTCCTAGCTGTGTGACCCTGTGCAAGTCCCTTCATCTCCATTGCCAGCCCTTATCTTTCTTCTGCTTTGGAACCAATACAGAGTATTGATTCTAAGATGGAAAGAAAGGGTTTAAGAAAACAAACAAAAGTAGTTAAACCTTTAACATATATCAACCACTCTTCTAAATTCTGGAGACAGAGATACAAAAGTGAGATAGTTGCTCCCCTAAAGGGACTTATATTCTAATATGGAAATAAATTAAAACATAAAGGTAGAATAGTTCCTTCATCAAGCAAAATACTGAGATTAATTTTTTATTTATAATCTACATAATATTGATTGTCCAAGGCAGACATAAAGAAATAACATCCATGAAAAGACAATTTAAATTATAATCTCTCTTTTAAAACACACATACACACATAATATCCCATAGACATAATGCTTATTTCAAAAAGTTCTGGTAAGTAACTTCTATATATATATTTTAAAACTAATTAATTTAGAATAGATTTGCCAAATTGTAGGAAAAAATCATAAAAGAAGAGTAAAAAATTGCTAATTAGAATTCTGAAAAAATGATAAAATGGTATTGCATCAGTCAATGTATAGAAGTTAGGTTACAAAACAAAATTGAAGGAAAATTATGCTGGATCAGAATATAACAAGAAATATGACACTCAACCCAAATCCTTTTGTGCTCTCAGGTCTTAAAGGATTTATATGCTAAAGTGGATTTTATTTTTGTTCAGTTAATTTAAAGTGGCATTATCATGTATATTGATGTAGTAGGAGAGGTAAAACCATGCAATCCTCTGAATAATGTTTAAAGAATTTTTTATATTCATGATCTAAATATGTTATTCTCACTTTCTCTCCTCCCCCAAGGAAGACTACCAACTACATCTACCCAAATATTTATTTCTCTTTCTTCTTCATTCTCTTCAGTTCATAGTTACTTTTATAGGACAAGAATATGAGAGAAAAGTTCCTATCCAAGCTCTCTATTATTTTTTTAAGAAAAGGAAAGCTCTTTATATCTAATAATTCATGAAATTTTGTAAATATAAAGCAATCCATTAGCACATTTATTATTAGTCTCATTTGAGGCTGGGGAGACAGAAGTCTAGTAAAGTAAATGCTGGATCCAAATGGCTGCCACATTGTTTATCACCCCTGTGGGGAAATGCTTATACAGCTCAATTTCATGGAGAAGTGCCAAATTACTCACTGAAAGGCTAGCTCATCAAAGAATGATAATGTATTTCAATTAAACCCAAACTCTAACACTGCCCTTCTCAGTTTCATTTGAAATACCTTTGAATTAGGCACATGCTGAGCTCAGTTTATTCTTTGATTACTTTGGTAGTTTTTTTTCCTTTTTACTGTTTTGCATAATTATTTGAGTTTGATAATCATTTCTTTGTGAAATTCTGACATTCTAGAAATTGCCATATATTTAAAAGATGGGATGAAAATTAACTAAGACACTTTTCATTCACTGTTATTATTCTGAGAAAGATACAGTTTGGACAATTTAAGCCAAAAAATGTCATTATGGTCCAAATCTATTTCAACTCACAAAGTAAATGGAAAATCCTCTAAAACAGAAGCAATTATTGTGAGATTTAGGTAAATTAATTAATAAAATAATATTGAAGATTTTAAAAGGTACTTGAGAAATAATACGGAAGGGTTTCAATTATAATGAATCATGAAGGTTTTAAAGATGTATTCAAAAGCTGATTCTAATGAGCAAAGTGCTCATGGTCCAGATTTATGGATATGTTTCTAATATTTCCCATGATTGATTGCTGAGTCCTTAAATATGGATGGGGTTAAATTTTGTTGATCTTAAAAGCCAAACCTCTGGTGTTATCTCCTGCGTGTCTTGTCACAGACAAGTTTTAGGGTCCTTTGGAATGTCAAAGATTCAAGCCTGCATTCCTAAGACTGGCTCCAGAAAGGAGAAGAGTCCTAGCCCCAGATACCTGTTGACCTATTGTGTTATCATCGGTCCTTTTGGCCTTGTTATTAACCTGTTAAAACTTTTGATGTACCCAATGGGTGATGGATACCCAGCTAGCACTACCCACCTTGTGCAACCATCCTTAATAAACAGATCAATTGCCTCATTCAGGGTCAGGCCCTCTCTCCCTGACCTTTGGAAGAGGAGCTGACAAGCTGAACGTGATGCTGATGACTCCTGAGTCTCTTTGTCTATTTTTCTCCTTTTATGTCCTTCCTACCTTAATCTTTAACCCTTCTACCCATATTCCCCCAGGTTCTGGTTTCCCCTTCAGGTGCTCAAACCCACCAAGAATATGTTGTAGCTTCAGGTCAGCTACAATTATGGTAATAGATTGAGGGCCAGCCTTTTAGACAAGAAAATTTGGGTTCAAGTTCTACCTCTGGCATATAATGTCTGCATCCTTGGATAAGTTACTCAACCTCTCAAGGCCCTAGGCAACTATTTAAGATTATAAATTGCGGATGGAGATATACATCAATGGAAAGAGTTTACATATTTGTACTTTATATTGATACAGTATAGACTTTTAGCCTTCCTATTAAATGGTGAGCATCTTGAAAGAAATGATGGCTGCCTCATTTTTTGGTACTTCTTTTCCTCTTTTGATTAAGAGAGTGCTTGCCCCTTAGAAGTTACTTAACTACTTGGTGGTTGATTTATTTTTTTCTACTCTTCTGAATTTTAATGGCTGTTAAAGATTTGGTTATATATATACCCATTTTTTTTTGAAATAAAGAAAACCAGAATCATTAAAACCTACCATTTAAAAAGGACTTGAAACATGTAGATAAGGTCTTTGCTCTCAGCATTAGTATTAACAATCTATTATCTAGAATTTTACAACTCTAACGTTTTAGGGAACTGAATACAATACTCAGTCATTGTATATTGTGATTTCAAGTAAGAGTGCCATAGAAGTGCAATTGTAAAATTGTGAATTTCAGTGTCAGTGTCACTCAAGCCCCCTACCCCACAAATAATTTCCCTACTTTCTCTTGGATCATTTTTTTCTGAAGGATAAGAGTAAGTAGAATTTGTCATTAGTTGAAATAACTAAATAAGCTACAGTTTTAAAACCTTCAACCTTTAAAACCTTCAACAAACCTTCAACAACCACAATTGATAGTTGGCAACCACTTCTGTTTAAAATGAGTATTTTATGTGTGCATGTCATGTTTTTGTTTTTGTTTTTTTTAATTTGGAAATAAGACATAGATAATAACTGGTAACCACCTCTTTTAAGATTTTAAACCTTTAATACCATAAAGAAGGGAAACAAGACAGGGAAAAAATCAAAACAAATTTCTTTGATGAAGGTCACATTTCTCAAATTGATTCAGAAGTCAATTTTATAAAAATACCAGTCATTGCCAATTATGAATAAGTAATTTACAGATAAAGAAACCAAACCTATCAAAATCATATGAAAAATGTTCTAAATCACTTTTGATTTATGGAAATTAATTCAAATTAAAATAACTCTGAGGTTTCACCTCATACCTATCAGAATGGCCAGTGTAGCAGTAAATAAAATGTTGAATGAGATGTGGCATTATTGGTGGAGTTCTGTGAATTAATTCAATCATTTCAGAAGGCAATATGGAACTATGCCCAAAGGGCTATAAAACTGTTCATAAACTTTGATCCTATAATACCATTACTAGATCTGTATTCCAAAGAGATTTTTTAAAATGGGGGGAGGACCTATTTGGACAGAAATATTCATATCAGCCCTTTTTGTAGTGGCAAAGAATTGAAATGAAGGGGATGGATATTCATCAATTAGGGAATGGCTGAACAAAGTTTAGTATATGATGGTGATGGAACACTATTGTGTTATAAGAAATGATGAGCAGGATGATTTCAGAAAAAGCTGGTAAGATCTACATGAACTGATGCAGAGTCAAATAGTAGAACCAGGAGAATATTAGACACAGTAACAGCAGTACTGTGTAATGATAAACTTTGAAAGACTTAGTTACTCTCATCAGTACAATGATCTGGGACAATTCTGAAGGATTTATGACAAAGAATGATATCCACCTCCAGAGAAAGAACTGGTAGAGTCTTCCACTATCTTCCACATTTGTTTATTTGTTTGGTTTTATTTTGGAATTTTGGTTTTGTATGACTATTCTTTTATAACAATAGCCAACATGGAAGTATGTGTGCGTGATAATACATGTATAATCTAGATCAAATTACTTAACATCATTGAGAAGGAAGAGAGAGGTGAGGGAGGGAGACAATTTGGATCTTATCATTTCAGAAAACATGTTGAAAATTATTACTACAAGGTAATTGGTGAAATAAAATATCTTTAAATAAAAATAAAGGCTACACAAAATGTTGAAAGAGATAGAAACAGTGAATACTCATGAACTTTAGGACATTTGGGGAAAAGAGGTTCCCACAATAAATTAGGGTTCTTATGTGGTAAGCTCTTGAAGGCATCTGCCTTATAAAAGGGGCTGAACTTTGGGGAAGCAATTCTTTCATGGTTACTCCTTACGGGAAGGTCCCCCCTTTTTAAGAAGGGAGCTAAATTTTAAATATGCTTCAGTTTGAAGCAGTAGGTCTAGACCCCAACCAGTCTTGAAATAGCATATTATCTAGAAAATTTTGTCTCCTAATCTATGTTCCTGTGTTTGTATTTGTCATTTTAAGAACAACAATTTTTTTTTCTCTTCCTCCTCTGATCAGAATTCAGTCCTGGTTAATTTATTAACTCTTCTCCATATTGCCAGGCTCTATTATCCCTTTCTTTTCCAGCAGTTTCTCATTGTTGTTTATTTTTGCAAATGGATAAAGGTAACAAGTACATAATACTTTGTTAACCTGGCTATTACTATTATTGCAAATTCTAGAAAAAAAAATACTAATGGTTAGTCATTTGAAATACCCTAGAGTGCTATGTATCTGTCTTACTCTCTTGTGTTTTTTGTTGTTCTTTGTAAAAATATAAGAAAACATTTCTTTTGTGTCTTCTTTAGTGTTACCTTGAAAAATTTTGAGGGAATAAATGTAGCCAGTCAGAGGAGTTGCTATAAACTTGTGGTCAATAAGTTTAGGTTTCAGTGGGAGAGATCAATGAAAAGGTGAAATACACTTTCCCTCATTAAAGCTAAACTGTGACAATGCCAGCAGTGCCTTCCAAAATATTTTGTTTTCACTTTTTTCTGTGGTCTGAACATAAAACTTTCAAACAGACTTTTCCCTGTCATTTGTTAGCAAAAAAAATTCTATTGGAAAAATTTCCAGACTATGATTTGAGAATTTTTTGATGAATGATTCCAAAGTAAGCACAGGAGAAATTTATGTTAGCAGTTATAAAACCTAAATTAGATTTGGTTAAACTCTATTCCTGAATTAAAAGCTTTATCTAAACAGCAAAATTATGGTGAAAAACAAGAAATAGCCATTTAAAATTTTTGTTCTTATATTAGTGGAGACTAGGGACCTTTAAAGTGATTAGGTATATAAAATTAGTATTATAATTGCATGTATTATTGCTTGAATTTCTGATATTCATTTGATCCTGGTGAGATTAAAGTAATTTCAGTAAAGTAAGTAGGGTAAGTGAAATTTTGGTGTTATTTTGAATTCAAACAATATTACTTCAGTTTACCAGCAAGTTAGGATAACATAAATATATTAATTTATTGTTTTAGGGAGAGATCAGGTTTAACTATTAAACTGTAGTTACTATAATCCTTAACTGGTAA
>NC_058135.1:154365712-154380733 GCF_016433145.1 Gracilinanus agilis
GACTATTGAATTAAAAATGTAACCAAGAGTAGATGTAAAATGACAAACTGGGAAAACTCATAACAAAATTCTCTGATAAAGGTCTCAAAAATATTGAGAACTAAGTCAAATGTATAAGAATAAAAATCCTATGAATAAGGAATTTTCAGAAGAATAAATCAAAGCTATCAATAATCATATAAAATGTTCTAAATCACTTGATTAGAGAAATGAAAAATAAAACAACTCTGAGGTACCACCTCACACCTATCAGAATAGCCAATATTATAGTAAGGGAAAGTGATAAATTGTGGAGGGGATGTGGCAAAATTGAGATACTAATGCATTCCAAGTAGAGTTATGAACTGATCCAAATATTCTGGAGGGTAATTTGGAACTATGCCCAAAAGACTATAAAACAATGCATAGTCTTTCATCAAGTAATACTATTATTAGATATGTATCACAAACAGATATCAAAGGGGGGAGGACCTACTTGTACAAAAATTTTATAGCTGCTCTTTTTGTGGTGGCAAAGAATTGAACATTGAAGGGATAATTATCAATTGGGGAATGACTGAAAAATTGTGGTATATGATAGTGATGGAATATTATTTTACTATAAGAAATAATGAAGAGGATGATTTCAAAAAGAGCTAGAAAGACTCACATGAACTGATACAGAGTGAAACAAGCAGAACCAGGAGAACATTGTACACAGTAACAGCAATATTGTGGAATGACCAATTGTGAAAGATTTAGTTAGTCTCAGCAATACAATGATTCAGGGCAATTCTGAATAACTTCTGACAGAGAATGCTATCCATGTCCAGAAAAAAAAAAAACTGTTGGGAGTTGGAATGCAGATCAAAGCACATGATTTTTCACTTTATCTGTGCTTTTACTTCGGGCTTTTGTTTTTATATTATTATTTATATTATTATTATTAAAAAATGAACACTATGAAATTATATTTTGCATGACAATGCATGTATGATACACATTGAACTGCTTGACAACTCCACAAGAGGCAAAAAAGGGAGACAATTTAAACCATATAACTTTGGAAAACATGTGGAAATTTGTTATTACATGTAATTGGTAAGATCAAATATCTTTATAATAAAAATAAAATGTTGAGTTTTGAAAAATAGGTCAATGTTACTAGACGTAAAACTAGTGTACATAGAGGGAAATAATGTTTAATTCAACTGAAAAGGAACTGCCAGAATGTAAAAGGATTTAAAAGCAAAACGGAGTGACACATTTGATCCTGGAAGATATGAGAAGGTCATTGGATATAATGAAATCCTGATATTTGGTGAGTAAAAGCCTTATAACCGGAATATTATGACTTTTTAAAATAGATACAAATTGAAAACAAAATGGAGGAGATATAGCACTAAAGAGATGAAGAGGAATTATCCCAGAGAAAAACAGAGTTCAGTGGGGACTTCAATGACCAACTTAGATTTTCAAGGAATGAAAACAAAAAAGGTGGCTGTGGTTGAATAAAGAAGATGTTGTAAGAACATGTCAGAAAGACTAAAGAGCATTAAACTTATTACATATGCTAGCAACAATGACATGGAACTTAAAAGCTACAATGGAAGCAAGGTGTAGATCACAGTTGTGAAAGATAAGATTTTTTTTTGGTATAAATGAGAAGATGAAAATAAATGAAGTTACAACAGGAATGTGTCCATCTCATTTCTGCATACTGGTTTTTATCACATTTCAATAGAAATTCTACTTTCTGAAGGAAGCCTTTCCTAATCTTTCTTAATTTTGTGGATTCCCTTTGAGGCTATTCACAATTTATTTTTTATATATCATTTTTAACAAAGTTTTTGCATTTAAGGCTGTGAAGTCATTGAGAGCAGGGAATACTCTTGTTTTGTTTTGTTTTGTTTTAATCTCAGTGCTTAACAAAACAAGTTGCCCAATAAGTTGCTAGTTGGCTGACTGAAGTTAAGAAGTCAGAACTACTCAGCATAAATTTTGCTTCTGTTATCTATACAAATAAAATTTATTTTCAAAGTAGAAAAAAGAAACAAAATGGTTATTTATTCAATTTCAACAAGCTAAAGAGCTCTAACATGGCAAATTTTGACAAGGATAAATATGTCCTCTGCCAAGATATGTGTCCAAGAAGATCCCCATCTTTCTACTATGTACTGAGTAAGATGTGAAATTCTATATAGAAAGTCAATTATTTAATTAGTTGTGAATTCTGTCTTGTTCTGGTGATTCTTTAGTACAAATTCATTCCCACCTCAACTTCCTGCACCCATAATATATGTTTCTCTTAGACTTCTTCTCCTTAACTCCAGGAACCAAAAAAACTGGATTAGGAGTCTTGCACCCCTACATGAGTACTCAGCAATACCCTAAAAAAGGAAAATTTCTGAGAGATAAGTTCGATGCTAGGTCCTGACCAAAAGATTCTGAGGAAGAACAGAAAAGGCAGCATCCTAACCAGCAAATTCCAGAGGAGGCAATGGATGATGGCAGATAAGGGAATTTCAAGGAGACCCACAGAAGTTACAGCCCCACTCAAGAATCCTAAGTCAAGAATTGAAACTAGAAATATGATTCAACAAAAGGTAAGAATTTTTTAAATATACTGTCTTAGTTTCTATGTAGAGAGGTCCCAATGGGTACTGTATCAGAGCCCTAATTTGGAGGAGCCACTTACATTCTCCTGCCTTTTACATTTTCTTAGTCCTTAGGAAATCCAAGGAATGCTTTCCTTTTAACAAAATATAGTTGGTAGATAAAAGAAACAATAATTCTCTTCTTGTTTACACGGTCTCCATCACCCATAGTGTGGGAAAGGGTTGAGAGTTATATGGACTACATCCTAATTAGTTATTTCCCAATGAGAGATGTCTTGGGATGTTCAATAGAAGGACAAAATAAAGAGGTCCTAAAATTCTATTTATAGATCTGACTAGGGAACCTTTGGGGTCTTTGGTCTTTGAGGGGACCACTAACTTCTCAATCTATTGATTATAATGCTAACCTTATCAGTAAATTGCTTTTTTAAATTTTATTTTATTCTTTTCAATTACAGGTAGAAACAATTTGACAATTGTTTTCTGACATTTTATGATTCAGATTTTCTCTCTCCCTTCCCCTCTGATCCTCACTCCCCCCAAGCAGCAAATAGTCAATATGGGTTATACCAATGTTTTCATTCAATGTTTCCCCATATTCCCTATGTCTTGACTGAAGATATATATATATGTATATATATATATCACATATAAAACATTCAAAGAGGAAATAAAGTGAAGAATGGTGTGCTTTGATCAGTAATCAGATTCTAACAGTTCCTTTTTTTAGCTGTGGATAGCATTCATCATGAATTCCTTAGGGTTCTCTTGGAATTTTGTTTTGCTGATAATAATTTAGTATTTTAAAGATGATCATCTTTTTTAGTATCTTTGTTATAGTATATACTGTTCTCTTGGTTCTGCTCATTTCACTTTGTATAAGTTCATATAAGTCTTTCCAAGTTTTTTTCTGAATTCATCCTGTTCATTATTTCTTATGGCAAAATAGTTTCCAATATGGTTATACCATAGCTTCTTCAGCCATTCCCAATTGATGGATACAACCTCATCCTCCAATTCTTTGACATTACAAAAAATCCTGGTAAAATATTTTGTTAGAAGTAGATCCTTTTCCCCTATACACCCAGTATATTTTTGAAACAAAGACTAATATTCATGAGCATGGATGGTCTCCAGAATGGTTGTATTAGTTCAGTTCCACCAAAAGCACATTAGTAACTCAAATCTCTCACATCCACTTCAACATTTATCATTTTCCTTTTAGATCATATTAGTTGCTCTGTTAGATGTGAAATGGTATCTCAGAGTTGTTTTAATTTGCATTTCTGTAATCAAAAGTGATTTGGAGCATTTCCTCATATGACTAAAATCTTGAAACTGTTTCTATAAGTTCCTGGCAAATACAAGGAGAAGAAATGGAAGCAGTGCCAGATTTCATATTTTTGGGCTCAAAGATCTCTGCAGAGGACAACTGAAAACCTAACATTACAAGCTTTCTTCTTGGAAGTAAAACTATGGTAAATATGTATGGCAACATACTAAACTCAGAAACATCATATTGCAGATAAAGGACCACGCTGTCAAAGATAGATTTTTTTTCCTCGCAGTAGTAATGTAGGACTGTGAAAGTTGAATTATAAGGGAAGCTGAGAGCCACAGAATTGCACTTTCAAACTGTTGTGTTGGTAATGTACTTTGAGAGTCCCTTGGAAAGCAAGGAGATCAAAGACATCAACGCTTAAGGAATTTACTTAAGTCTCTTCATTGGAATACAAGGGCAGTTAGGCAGTTTAATGACTAGAAGGCCTGGCTTAAGATGAGTAAGACTCATCTTCATTTCATGCATTCAAATCTGGCCTTAGACTCTTAATAATTTAGTGTCCCTGGGCAAGTCACTTCACCCCATTTCCCTTAATTTCCTCTTGCATAAAAGGAACTGCAGAAGAAAAGGCCAAACCACTTCATTCTTTTCTGCCAAGAAAAGCCAAATGGGGTTAGAAAGAGCCAGATATCTCTGAAAAACAAACATTTTAGACACTTACTAGCTGTGTGATCCTGATGTATTCTGATAGCTCATAATGATGGGGAGATGATAATGGAGTTCATGGTTATTGGAAAGACTAGATAGGGGTCTAGACAAATCTATAGACTTTCCAGAGTAAGAGGAGCCTAGCTAAATTCAGAGATGTTTATAACCATAACTGAAAGACTGTCTTCTAAATAATAGAGTTTCTATGGAGGAAATACTTATAAGAAAGACAGTGATAGAATATCAGGCGAGGACAAATTTCACTGCAAAAGGAAGTTTTGAACTGGCCCATGATTTATTTTTAGTCCCCAAAATTCATGGCAGAGTTGTGATCTGCTCACTCTAATGAAAACATACTTTTTTTTATCTCCCAGGCTATTAAGGAAAATGAAGTGATAGCAAAAAACATAGCTCTCATAGCTCTGTAATAGAAGAAATTGGCTTTATGGTTGGAAGAGAAAGAAGGTGAAAGATTGAGCAGAAAGGCAAAGATTTGAGCCAGCAGGAATTACAAATAACTAAGAGAGGTTAAATGGGAAGCAATATTAAAGGAACATGGAAAAATGAACTGAGGTAAGCACTCACCATTAGATAATACGTCAGGTAAGAAAGCATCACTTCTATAAAATCTATTCTGGGGGATCCTTTTCTAAAGTGCATTTTGGAATAGTAGATTTCAGGAGTCCATTAAGGGCCCAGAAAGTTAATGCAGAACCATACTTTATTCTTGAGTATTAGAGCAAATGAGAAAAAGTAAGCAATACAAATAATATTCAATATTTTCTAACCAATATGCTATCTCTACCCTTCTTACATCCTTTATTTGCCTCTCATTTGTTCTACATATTCTAAAAGTACAAATGACTAATGTTCTGACATCTTCTGTTGCACCTATGCCCTTTACTCATTTTTCTTGCTCATTATTTCATGCTTATTACCATGTGTTAGGTGTTTTACAAAACACAAAAGGCATAGTCTATGACCACACATCCATCCCAAATTCATCAAGTTGAAGGGTAAGAAAGTCATAGTGAGAACCATTAGCAGGCTAACACATTTAATTGCATTAACCATATAAAGAAAGGTTCAGATTCAATGTCAGGTATAAGCATTGATTTTTACACTACTACATTGCCCATCTTTGTCAGTCCTTGAAAATCTGCTTTATTTTAACCTTTTAAGCTATTTCAGTAGATAGCTCAAAATATACTCTGACAAGAAATCTTAAAATCAAAGAACTTTAAAAGTAAAAAGGAACTTAGACTTCATTGATTCAAAACTTCCTCATTTACCAAATGAGAACACTAAATATAAGAAAACGTAAATAAGTTGCCCAAGTTCACCTAGCTGGTTTCTGACAGAATTGGAACTGGTAACTGGGTCTTTTCTTTCCTAATCCAATATTCTTCCTCCACAATGCTACTGATCTTGACATGTAAAATATACCAACTATCACACAACAAATGCTATAATCTCTAAGAAAGCTTTACAAGTGTCAGAAGACACAGACATCAGAGATATATGATGCCTTATTATGATCTTGTAGTTTCAATAACAAAAACAGTGAACATATTTCTTTTGTTCTCCATAAAACAAATTATTCACTCATGGTATATTTGTTTTTCCCCCTTTTCTTACCTATGTTACATGCACACCAATTTTCTTAGTCACTAGGCAAAATGAAACTGTTACTTCTGATTCTTAATACATCTTTTTTAGTTTCCCATTGTTCTACTCATCACTTTAATACCCCTTTCTTTAATTCTCAGTAATTCATGTTTTTCCACTGTCTAATTAAATATTTCATTAGACATGGGGTAGTAAGGAAAATATACCTCTAAACTAATAGATCTTCTAGTTATCTGGCACTAAATTAAAATCTAAATTTCTAATGTTTTATTCTTCAAGATTGTTCTTTCTACTAAAAGACAGTGAATGAATGAACATGGATTAACTGGATAAGGCTCAAAGTTAAAAATGCAGATTCATTCATTCCTTCATTAAGCATTTTAAAAATGCCTATCTACATTTTAAAATGTCCTGATGTGGTAGATACAGAGCCAGCCTCCAAGCCAAGGCCTGGGTAAAATCTTGCTTTTCAAAAATGTTAGGTGAATGACCCTAGATAAGTCACTTAACATCTTGGTGCTCTAAGAACATCACTTGGTCTATCAGTTGCAGAGAAGTTTCTAATTTCCATTGTTAGAGGGTCATTTCTCATCCAGAAGTTGCCTAAAGTAAAAAAGTCATTATTCGTATCCATTAGTATAAATTACTATGTTTGAAAATACATTTGACTTGCAACCAAGATTAGAAAGGAAAAAATAAAACTGGGCGGGGATTACAGTAGTTCTTTGAAAAGAGATTCATTTCTCAAATATATAGAGAAATGAGTCAAATTTATAAGAATATGTCACTCCCCAGTTAAGAAGTGGTCAAAATATGTGAACAAACAGTTTTCAGAAGAAATTAAAACAATTTTAGTTATATAAAAATGCTCAAAATAACTACTCATTAAAGAAATCCAAATTATGTCAACTGAGGTTCCTCCTCACATCTATCAGATGTTTTAATATGACAAAAGAAAGAGAAAAGGGGCTATGAGAAAATTGAGACATGTAAGATTAAAAATTAATATCCTAATACTCCAAGTATTATATTTTATAAAGTTTATTAATAATAATTTGAAATAAGGGAAGAAAAGCCTCAGTAAAGAAAGCCAGCTTTCCCAGCCACTCATGAGGGCAAAAGAGAGAGAGAGGGCAAGGGCGAGGTTACACACAATTTATAAACCATATGTAAGTACACAAGGTAAGGATGGAAGAAGAAAGGGATGCTGGGAGATGTAGTTCAAAGGCACACAATTTCTATTTATACAGACACTAACAGATTGTTTTGTTTTTGTGTTGTTTTTTTTTAAATACTTATGTATACTAAGTATCAGTTCCAAGGCAGAAGAGTAACAAGGGCTAGGCAATTGGGGTTAAGTGACTTGCCCAGAGTCACAGTTATTTGTATCTGAGTCCAAAATTGAACCGAGGTCCCAGAGGACCACAAGACCTAGCTCTCCATCTAAGCACCATTTAGCTGTCCCACCACTGCTGGTGGAGCTGTAAACTGATCCAACTCTTCTGGAGACCATTCAGGAACAACACCCCAAAGACTGTAAAACTATGTATACTGTTTGACCAAGCAAAATTGTGGGAGGCCAATAAGAGAAATAGTCTCAAATAGATAAAAATCTGAGACTCCTTTTTTGCCCCTTTTTGTGATCCACACCCTTTCTTGTTGAAAAGTATTGTGGCCTTATTGAAAAGCTTTAAACTCTTAGTAAACCAGTAGTCAAGAGGTTAACATTCTTCCCCTTTGGTCAGAAATGCAGCAGCTTGGCAAGCCAAAGCCGGAACCTTAGTCTGGCAGGGGCATTTCGCCCCTGAGAAAAGTATTCTCAGACTTAGCTTGCTGATAATCATGTAGCTGAAGGTCCAGCCTGGTTCTTATCTTCACCTTGAAGTTTCCGAGGTTTCTGTGTGTTGTCTAAACACATTGCAATGTCTGTAAAGCTGTAAAACTCTCTCTGGGCTTGTGGGTGAAAGGGAGTTTGAATTTTCATGTATAAAAAACTTGTGACTTTGGAGAATCAGCTATGAGTTAACAGTCAAGATCGTCTCCCGTGTCCCCTTACTTTCTTATAAACTAAGCCGTCCTTATGAGAGATGATAAATAAATCTCTACAGAAAACCACTACTAGATCTCTATCTCAAAGAGATCAAAGATGGTAGGATAGGATTTAATTATACAAAAATACTTTTAACAGTTCCTTTTGTAGTGGCAAAGAAATGTAAACTGAAGCCACGTCCATCCACTGGGGAATGGCTGAACAAGTTATGGTATATAATCATAATGGAATCCTATTGTTTTATAATAAATGAAAAAGAGGAAGATCATAAATCTGGGAAGAGGAAGCAAGTGAGATAAAGTGAAGTGAGGTGAACCAGGAGAATGTCATACACAATAATAGCAATAATGGGTGATGATCTAATGTAAGAAACCACTATTTTTAGCCATGTTAGGATCCAAGACAATTACAAGGGTCAATAACTACCACCAAAGAAGGAAGGGACAGTCTGAATGAAGATGGAAGAAAACCATTTTTCATTTTATTTTCTACATGAGCTTTTTTTCTTTTATAAATGATATGTGTCTCTTTTCACAACATGATGAACATGGAAATAAGTACAGCATGATAGCACATGTATGCTAAATATATATATGTACATACATATATATATACATGTATATATATATATATATATATATATATATATATATATTACCTCTGCCTTCTCAGGGAGGAGGGAGGAGATAAAGAGGGGAGAACATGGATCACAAAATGTCAAAAAATGATTATTAAAATTGTATCTATATGTAATTGGGGAAAATATAATTATAAACACAAAATAAAATCTATTTGATTTTTCAAATGTTTTTAAAATATACTTGAAAAATCACATATATTGGAATCAAGATGAAAATTGTTATAATACACTGTGAAAAATACATTAGAGTTAAAGACACCCGAGTTCAAATCTTGACTATGAGATACACTAGTAGTGTAGCCATGGAAAAGTTACTAAAACTCTTTTATATTTTTCCCTAGGGTTCTTATTTGTTTTTCTCTCTTTGCTGGAGCTCTTCCAGGGTTCATTTTGGGCTTGACATCCTTTCACATTTTCCTTTAAGGCTGAGCATTTTTTATTTTTGTATCACTGTTCTTTCTTCCTCTTCTGAGCTTGTATTCTGGTCATCACTCTTGTTGAAATATTTTTCTAGAATAAAGCTTTTTCTCTCTTTTACTCACTTGGGGGTTATTTTTTCCCTTGATTTTGCTTATATTTTGAAGCTTAGCTCAGTTCCTGCAGTGAAGTGGGTATTGTCTCACACTTAACACTGTGTCTGGTGTTGGCTCAGCCATCTCAGTCAATGGCAGCCTCATTGGACTGTTATGTAGAGGTTTACTGGGTCAACTTGAGTTCTGCCCAATCCTACCAAGGCTGGACCATATAGGGCTGAACTCCTTCCACTGTTGTCTGTGCCATCTCACGCCTGGCCTCTCATCCAGCTGGACTATGCAGGGCCCCTTTCCCCCACTGCTGCTGATTCTGTATGGCCTTGGTTTCTGCTCTTAGCCAGCTGAGGCTAGACTCAGCCTCCTGTTCTCTTTCCTCTGAAGCTTGTGCTGTATCAGGTCAGATTTCCTCTGCTCTCTCCTTGTACCTCCTTTTTGTCTCCACCTTGTTCTGGGTAAATGTTTCTAAACCTCTAAGTGAGTCTAAACAATCTTCTAAGATTGTAAATTTGAGAAAAGTTAGTGAACTGCACTAATGCAAAGATTTTTCAAAGTAGGCCACAATGTATAGCTATATATACAAAGATATTTACTTGCAAATGTAAAAACTATTCATCAGTTGTGTAAAGAAGCCTTTTGGGGGACCCTTTTAATCAAAACATAGATAATGGCCAAGCTTAAAGCCTAGTCTTATTTGGAATGGACAAAAATCTGGATTCACTAGATGTGCTCTATCTAAGTAGGCCAATAATCATGTTAAAGTAGTGCTTTTTATTCAAAGTTGAGGGCAACTCAAGAGAAATATTACTTTATTAGTAAAAGTTATCACTGACAGAAATATTTGAATTCCCCATATCTGATATCAGGAAAAAAATTTATATTTTGTCATCTGACCTCTAGAGTAAGGGGGAGGGAGTTAAAAAAACATCAAAAACTTCTAATTACCTGAAATAACCAGTGTTATAATCTGCCCTCCCAATTTGTTATCCTTCGCCGAGTAAACAGAACAGATGTATTCAGCTCCCGAGATAAAAACAAAAGGTGAGAAAATCAAGTATATGTTGTGTCAAATTGCTCGGGAAGCTGCATTAGCAAACAGGAGAAGCATCAGTTAGAGGCACAGCAAATTGGCTGGTGTTTATCTACTTTATTAAATGAAACACTTAAAATTTCATGCATTTCTAGAGCCAGATGGACTACTGCTTGACTATCAGTCACGGTAAAGTCATAGCTGCTATTATGAGAGGCCACATGAACTGTAAGTAAAATAGGAATAAAAACTAAATGGAGGAATAATGATTCTAGTTAACATTGACTTTTGACTTTTCTTCATGATTTGAAAACCATATGGTTTTCTATAACTCTCACGCTTACAATTGTGCGGATGTCACAAGGGAAGGAGAGGTGCTGATGTTACCATGAGGATTTCTTAAGTAGAGCAGTCGATTAAGTCTGACAAACTGATGTGCCATGCAACACAACTCATGTTTCAAAGGAATGTCACATTTTGTTTTCATTAGCAAGACTCTTCTCAATAGCACTCTAAAAGAAATCATTTTATTGCCAAGTCTTTGAAAGGTATCATTTTTAATATATAATTTTTTTCCCTTTCAGGCTCTTTTACTCTGTAAACTCAAGTCTATTCAATATTCTGAAATATACACAGGGAAAAGCAAAAACTATTAACCCATTAAATGGAAATGTGGTAATGTTTTAACTTAGCCTCACCCTCTTAGTCATTAGAACTTTTTGGAAGGGTGAATATTAAGTCTTTTGAGATTGACTTGGAGAATTTCTAGCCAGAATTTTTCTTGCTTATAATTCTTTACAGTTAACATAACACTCCACTCTGGTGCCACTCCTGCCATCTAGCACTCATTCCACGAGTTTGGGCCCCAGAAGATATCTGATTACTAATTATTAAGACTGGTTTTTAAATCAATGTTCTATGCAAAAGTCTGAAGCCTTCGGGTTCTAGAAGTGTTGTTTAAGAACCACCCCCCACCACTGGACTAAATCACATCCCACATCCAATAGCCTCAACTGTCCTTTAACAAAATCAACTAAAACTGAATAGTAAGGAAAGTTGGGATAAAATATTTTCCTTAAAAAAACCTGAAGCATAGCCTCCCCAAAGGACAGAAATTAAACTTAGAGTAATAAAATGGTAAGTCAAATATGCAGAGAACAAGATTGGCCAAGAGGCAAATTTACAGCTCCTTATTATAGTTCTAGATGTGTTTTCATGGGCCCTTTACCAGAATTCTCTTCTGGTTCATAGAATTACATTTCCTATAGCTTCCTCCTTCTTCAGGTGCTTATTTTCTGCAATTATATTTATCCTTTGTATGTTTTGGGGGATGTCTCTGCCCTGCTAAATGTCGCCCAAGTGACATTGTCTATAATGAGGGAGAGGAAAGAGAGGAGAAAATGCTCTTCTTATGCTTGGAATGATTCCCTTTCCACCATTTGGCTCAAAATTTAAAACTGATATCCTTATCACCTAACCTTGGAATTTTCTGCTAATGTACATCCCACCAATTGACTTATTTGCTGCTGGACTAATAGCTTTGTCTATATACATAGCACAATACATATGACTGATTCTCTTCAATTACCATAAGGTATTTCCAGTGTGACATCAACTGCTTTTATTCACAGACCCCCAAAGTCCTTATGATTTTTTCAAACTGAGTAAGGGCCGATTCTCACTTAATTTACTTTTGATAGATTGACTGATTAAATCTTGGTCTTCTGTGATTGAATGGGGTGAGGGGTGTGAAATCTCACTTTTACATTAGTCCAGTTCATAATAAGATCCTTCCCTTGGCTTTTTATTTAGCAATTGGGAAATTCTATTACTTGAGCTTTTGAGAAAATTTTACGAGGTTAGAAAAATAAGATTTATCCTGACCTGACCTATAAGTAATCAATAAACGATCTGATGACTTTACAATATTCTAGATACATTTTTTATTATATAGTTTTTGTTCATTAAATCTAATAAATATACAGTACAAATCAACAAACATTCAGCACATACATAATGCATTCAAGAAATTGATCTGGACCCTGAAGGAAATGCAAAAAATAAACTATTAATGTGTGAGACACTGTTCTAGGTGTTAGACACAAACACTTATTCATATACACACATACACATGGAAAAAAAAAGCAAAGATGACAGCCACAAGATTCTAGAGACAAGATAAAAAAAGAAGTTGTAGAGAATGTTGAAGAGGGAAGAATAAGCAAAAAGAAAGAATAATTGTATTGTGCTAGAGATCCTCTTCAAAAGAGAGCTTTATTCTGCTTCTATTTTTGTTAAAGTTTTTTATAAGAAACTGTTAACTAATAACAGTCATGGAACAATATGGTATTATCTGATAGGAAAATGTACAAAGCCCTCTATAAATGAATAAACTCCTGATTAAGAGATTTTGTTGCTCAGTGCTCAAAAAATCAAAGGAAGCAAATAGGTTGTTTCTTACAGAAGTATAAATTATGAAAAAGAATAACAGAAGAAAGAAAATCTTGAACCAGATTGGAGTATTATGCTAACTATAAAGAAAAACAAAGAAACCAAGTAAAGTTTTGAAAGGAACTCAATTATTTGCATTATATTTGAATGTCATTGTCAGTGAGCTGTGATCTGATCCAATCATTCAGGAGAGCAATTTGAAACTGTGCCCAAAGGATCCGAAAATGTAAATATCCTTACATTCATCAATACCACTAACAGGTCTATATCACAAAGAGGTAAAAAAATAGAAAAGGATCTATTTGTATAAAATTATTTATAGCAGTTTTTATGGTAGCAAGGAATTGGAAATTATACGGTTATCCATCAATTAGGTAATAGCTGAATAAGTTGTGGTATATGATTATAATGGAATACTATTGTGCTATAAGAAATGATAAGCAGGGTAATTTTGGAAAAAAAGTACAAAGACTAACATGAAGTGTACATGACTTACATGCGAAATGAGATGAGAGGTACCTGAACATTACACAGAGTAACAGCAATATTTTTGATGAACAATTGCAAATGACTTAGGTATTCTCAGCAAAAAAAGTGATCCAAAAAATACTCTCCATGAAAAATGCCACCTGACTTTAGAGAAAGAACTGATGGAGTAGGAATTAATATTAAAACATATTATATTTCATTTTCTTTCTTTTTTTGTTTAGATCTATTCCACAAAGTAAATAATATTAGAAAGTGTTTTATATGTTTATTCATCTAAAAATCTATATCAAATTGCTTATTACTCAGAAAAAAGTAGGAATGAGGGAGAGAATTTGGAACTCAAACTTTTAAAAAATGTTAAAAATGTTGATTCTAATGCAAGGTCAAATTAGTCTGATATATATCATATAGATTTCAGGAGACATGATTATAACCTGACTATGAGAGTATGTGCTTTATTTAAGAAAAACAACACAAATGAAATGGTTGGAAAAGTAGTTTTAAAAGACTATATTTTAGATTACACATTGGTACAATTTTCAATAATCATTTTCGAACATTTTTGACCCATGTTCTCTCTTTCCACTTCCTCCCCTTAACCAAGAGGGCAGGTAAGATGATACAAGCTGTGGATTTATTATCAAACAATATTTATTTCCATGTTCATTATGTTATGAAACAAGACACATTACTTAATAATTTTCTATATTAACAAGAAATACATGAGTAAGAAAATCTAGGAATTATCTGCAAAATTATGGAGGGTGTGAATCTTTGGCAGATTTGATTTAGGTTCTAGGAAAGTTTTAAGTTTTTTATTAAATATATATTTTCCTAAAATTTAGGTAATCCACAAAAAGATAACAATATGATTGGTTTCCAAATATTTCTAATAGAATATGCATACAGGCTTTGAAAATCCTTTGATAATAAGTTCTGAAAATTACATTAAGCTTTGTATTTATATCAAGAGTATCAATCAACTAAAGGTACTGGGCATATTTAGCAATGGCTTAGATTTGTCCTGCTTGGTCCCAGAAATATGAGCAATTGATGTAAGCAGCAAAGGGGCAAATTGAGACTTCCTAAATAATTTTTAAAACCACTTCCAAATAAGTAGAAGTACTAAAAATTGCAATAAATGGTATTTAGAGATAGTAGATTCCCCTGGAGATTTTCAAGAAAAACCTACTACCAAAAATATAACCTGGATGATCACTTTGGGATCATCCTTGTGCATATGGTAATTTGGATTTAAAGGAGGCAGAAGGTGGCATGGGTTCTACTAGACAGCCACAAAAGTCTCTTCTAATTCTGAAAAGTACAAAATAAACTGCTATGAAAATTCAAGAGAAGCAAAATCTACTTTTCTTATTTCACTCAGACTTCTACATTGCAATTAGGAAGGAAGGATGGGAAAGAGAAGGAAAGAAGGGGAGAGAGAAATGGAAAGATGGAGAGAGAAAGAGAGAGAGAGAAAGAGAGCGTGAGCTAGAGAGAAGAGAAGAGGAGAAGAAGAGAAGAGAAGAGAAGAGAAGAAGAGAGGACAGGAGAGGAAAAGAGAGGAGAGAGAGGGAAGAAAGGAAGGGAAAGGAAGAGGGAGAGAGAGAGAGAG
>NC_058135.1:154381025-154450061 GCF_016433145.1 Gracilinanus agilis
GAGAGAGAGAGAGAGAGAGAGAGAGAGAGAGAGAGAGAGAGAGAGAGAGAGAGATGGAGACAGACAAAAACAGAGACAGAGTGTGTGCATGTAGTATATAAATGTGGAAATTCCTAGCTACACAAAAAGAGTATTGTTGCTGTTTATATGGAGCATTTGTGTTCCTGAAAGCTAGGCAGGATTTAGAGTACATTTCAAGTATAAATAAGGGAAAGATTTAGTAACAAAGAAAGAGTCCATGTAGAGAGTAAGTACAGGGCACATTTCCCTTGCAAACATAACTTCAGTATATCGGCTTCTACTCAGTTTCAGGGGAAAGCTGCTAGGTTAAGACACTGATAATAAAAGAAAAGGATAAGTGAGCAAGTCCCTTAAGTAACACTGATCAAAGAGCAATAAAAAAGCAGGCAGACTGATTTTTATTTTCTTCAAATGAATTCAGTTTTCAGTAGTCTCTAGAGTAGTGTTGTAGCCCGTGGCGGCATGCTAAGAAAAGCTCCCTGAAGGAAATGCTAAATAGTCTTATATTCTCCAAATGGGAAAGTAGGAAAACCAACACTGGTAGGTAAGGGTGCAGTGAACTAGAGCTCTAAAAAAAGAGGCATCTTCGATATGAATATAAGAAATCTTAAGGTTGTCAGGATCAAATCCTCTCTCTCTCTCTCTCTCTCTCTCTCTCTCTCTCTCTCTCTCTCTCACTTCTTCCTCTCCCTCTCCCTTTCTTTCCTTCCATTTCTCATTCTTCCTTCCTAATTTACTGTCCACATACAAATTAATGTAGTGCTGGAAGATAGTCAAATGTTGGTAGTCCAACATTTGATGTTGGTAATCCACTTATTCTCTTTTCCTCACTTCTATACAAATCACAGCTCTTTCAATGGCTGAGCCACGTGTAGTTATCATCATGAACATTTTCTGATATAAAGTGCTGCACAATCCCATTGATTATTATATTATAGCTTATGGTAGTAATTTTGTACAATTCAACTTAATTTTATTCAAAAATAATTTATTAAATATCTGCCATGAGTTCAATACTGTGCTAGGTGCCAGAATTACAAAGGCAAAAATGGAAAATCTCTACTTTTAAGGAGTTTATTATCTGTTTGAGTAGGAGATTAATAATTCATGTAAATATAAACTATGAAGAAATAGGGGTGGTGAGAACAACTTGGGGGAACCTTTTGGGGAAATCATTAGCATGTTTCAAAAGGATGAAAAACATTGAAATATTCATCCATAACAACATTTAATTTTCATGTTTTAGAAGCAAATTTTCATCTATATTCTTAATTACTAGGTAAAATCAATATTTTAATTCTATGTAGAAAATTTATACCTATAATTGAAGATGACAAAAATAAACTCATGTTCCCTTTTCCTTCTGAAAAAGCCCATTCTTTGCAAATCTGGATCTTTATAACCCATTAATGCAGCATGGGAACAGGTTTTACTGACCTCATTTTTGGTGAATGAAAAACTGAAGAACAGGAAGTGATTTTGAAAAGGCCATAAAATGAGTCAGTCATTATTGTGGGAATAAAGCTAGATTTGTCCTGCTCCATATAAAACACATTAAGCAAATCCCCCTGATTCTCAGCTATTGCTCCAAAATTCTGAGGGTGATATGTGATTTCATGCCTTAAAACTAGTGCTATAATGTGCTCATGTGAATATGAAGTAATCATCTATTCCATCTTTTCACAAATTTAAAATTTATAGGTGATTTAACTTTATGTATTTTACTCCTGTTTTGTTTTCATATGAAAAGAACAGGAAGAATTTGTGACTTCATATCAGTCTTGGCATGCATACTTTCTAAACAAACGAAGTAATCTACTTCAGGATACTCTCTGTTCAAGAAGAAAAATATTCTTTAATCCTGACTTCCTGTGATGTCTTGGTCAAGCTACATGTATTTCTCTAGACAACATATGAAACACTGAGGGACTGATTTCCTCCCTTACTTGGAAGAAATAAAATTGACATGTTTGGTTTTGTTTTGTTTTTTTCATATCTCCCAATACAATTAAGAAAAATTGCAATGACTTGAATTTATTTTCTTGAATTGACTGCTTAAATAGGACATATCAAAATAATTTAAATTCTGATCAATAATTCTTTGGGAAAAAAAGTCGTAAAACAATTTAAAATATTTGGAAGATCCACACTTAAGTATTTACTAAGTAAATTATGGTATGGGGAAAGCATGGGATTTTCACATGCACACAACACTTGTAATTAGTCCTTCCAGTCAGAAAGGCTGGCATTGCTCTCTTCCTTGCAATAAAAGTTTCTCTTTGAAACTAAAGATACATCATTTTTAAACAGGGATAGCGAAATTTAAAAGGCATATCTTATAGATTCATTATGAGAAAATACCAACTAAGTGTAAAATTGTTATACAAGAATTAGCTATTAATATAACATATTCAAATCTCAATTTTCCACCCAGCAATTACTTTTCTGGAGTTCTGAGGTTATTTCCTCCAAATTTGTTATCTCAATTACTGTTCCCAAAACTTCCTCATTAATAACATTATAAAGAAAAAAGGGATGAAATTAGATTCACACAACTTTCTTTAACCTACTGGATGATTTTGGGCAAGTTTGTGGGCCTAAGTCTCTTTACCTTTAAAATGAAGAGAATGGAGTAAATTAATTCTGAGCTGCTTTCCAGCTCTAAGCCTAGCATCCTATAATTAGAAGCTATTTCTTTCATTTGGCACTACCCAACTATATGATGACACAATTTGAATGCAAGCATTGACATAAAAAATGAACACAAGATCACCACTCTTTGAATGGAATTGAAAGTGGATTGTACTATGTGTTGTACTAATAAAGAAATGCTGCTTATGCTATAAAATCAAGCTAAGCTACAGAATGAAAAATTAATAGGAAATGGAAATTCATCATACATTTTTATTATAAATGGAACATATTCAAACAAGTTCTAGGCCTTTACCATTTGCAAAAAAAAATTAACATCAGACATAATATTATAATGGATAGGAAAAAAATCACCAGACAATATCATTTTTAAAAGGATAAAGTATAAAAAACAATAAAGCTAGATAGGGAAATGTAAAATACTAATAAAAGATAAAAAATAAGCTTTGGCAAGAGAAGAGATAAGACTTTTGCTTAGAAAAACACCATTTGGTGAAATTAATCTGGGGATAAATGCCTATGATATAGTAAAATGAAATTATCAATAACCTTGAAGGATGAAACCAGTGGGAAATAATAGATTATGATAGTTACTTTGAAAACTATTTGAAAAATAAGTTTGAGCTCTTCTTAATATATGAGATCCAGCTTTGAAAATATAGTTAATTATTGCAGTTGTACTAGACATTTATTATTAAGGCATTATTAAAAACAGGAAAAAAACTCTATTAAATCTCATCTTTGACAAGTTGATTTCATTAGCACATTGAAATGCAAAGATACTGACCAAGATATTATCCATACCTCAAATCAAATAAAGACTTGATTCAAAAAAGTCTAATAAGAATTAATTTCAGAAAAATACTTTTAATTTGAAGAAACCTGCTAGATATCTTTTTGTATGACAGAAAAAGTGCACAATGGATATTTTTCTTGAGTCATATAGGGAATTTAGACATTTTAACAAAAAATTATACAGGCAATAAACATATTTTTGTATTTACTTAAATCATATACAGCTATAATTATATGTAAATATATACATACTCTTACAAATCTCAGACTAAATGTGCATATGCACACACAAAGATTCTATAAAATATTTGTTAAAGCTTAGCATAAAGTATTTTCATGTTGTCTTGAAAAAATATTTTTTCTACAATATTCTATGATGCTGCAAAAATGAGTTGGGAAGATTCCATTTAAATTTTCAAGCTCATTTTTATAGGGAGAAAGTTGAATATATGTTGTATTTAAATCAGGAAGAAAAATACATTTAATCACAGTTAATATGAAGCACAGAATAACACAAGAGATGAAAAACAACAGTATAGTAGAGATTGGACTAGACTTTAAGTCATGAACATCTAGGTTAAAATCCAACCTCTGAGAGGTAATAGCATTTTAATGAAGGGCAAGTCAATTAACCTCTCAAGGCCCCACCTTCTTCTAAAACTATATGGCTATTGAGGGAGTTCCCGAAAGAGGGGTTCCATAACACCAACAAATCCACAAGTCAAAATCAAAACAGGGGATTTAATTTCAATACTGCTACAGGGAATTTATCTCAGTTTTGATAGCATATCTCAAAGTCCTATTATGAATTTATGCCAGAGAGATGACAAAATATCTTCCTTTATGAAATTAAAAAATTTTTTTAAAGTTTTACTTAGTTGTTTTAATTGACCAAGTTCCACCTCTCACACTAATCCATGCCCCTGAGAATACAAGAAAAACAGAACTCATTACAAATATATATTTTCAATCAAAATAAACTTCTGTATGGCATAAGTCCAGATAACGTTAGTCTCATTCTGTATTCTGTGTCCTTCACTTATCAAGAGGTCTCCTCATCAGTTCTCCAGAATCCTGGTTGATCATTAAACTGATAAGAGTTAAGCATAATGGTACTCCATCATATCTGTGTACCACAACTTCTTCATCCATTCTAAACTTTATGGGCACACCCCAGATTCTCGTTCTTTGCCATCTCAAAAAGACCCATAGATATTATGGTGTCTCAAGAAGACTGAATTGACCTTGTATCGTTTTCTGAATGGAACCTAGCTACTTTTGTTGTTTAATTGCTTAAGTCATGGGCATTAATCTGGTCCATATTGGGCTAAATTTAAAAATCAAATTCTCCTGTTCATCTGTCCATTGTTGATCTTTTCTTGCCTCAAGGAATTTGGCTGACCTGTGGGATGTTTGTGAACCCAAGTGAATGGAACCTAATATCTTTACAGCACCAAGCTATCCATGCATCAAGGATATCTGGTTTGATGTCCAAGATGCCTGTACCACTATCTTACAGGTAGATTCAGACAATGTACACTTCTTAGTCACAGTGAAGAAGGAGGTAGTTGGGGATAACCCTTCACTGCCAAACTTCTAATTATGTTGTTCCTTTCATCTCAACTCTATAACCAATCATATTTTTTCCCCATGCCTCAGTTAAGCCATAATGGAATCTAGGCTATTCTGTTCTTTGTTCTATACTCCACAGAACCTATAAAATGCCCCCCTCATTCAGGGTCTCAGCCTACATAGGAATTTGAGAACCCATTAATTGATAGATTTACACTTTATCAATACAATTATAGTGCTCAGAACTTTTGTGACTCCATTTATTTTATGTTAAATTTTACAATTGCTAGATTTTGTTTATGAATAATCTGTTCCTTAATATTATCCTCCTTCAAATTCACCCTCCCCATTCTGTTGCTTCCTTTCTATTGCCTTGTTCAATGAAATGTATTTCTTTACCCAAATATGTGTGTATTTTTCCATCCTTTGAGAATGAGATTTGAGTGTCAGCTGCTGAGCCACTTTCTCTTCTTTGTTTAAATAGACATCTACTTGTGCAACTTTATTACGTGAAATAATTTTCCCTAATCTTTCTTTCCCTCTTCTTCCTCTCCTAGTATATTCTTCTTCTCTTATATTTCCATCATTTTCTTAAGATCAGCTAGACTTTACAGAATCAGTCCCAGACCTTGTCTAATGGTATACTCTTTATAAGCATGGATTTTGCTAGGGATCAGAAGGGACATATGTATCACCCATATTTGAATGTAAGCAGTTTATGCTTTTTTAATTTTCTATCATTGTTCAGTCACATTACCTTTTGTTTTCTTAACTCCTATGTTTATACTTGAAAGCTTCTCTTATGGCTCTGGTCTTTTCATCAAAAACACTTAGAATGACTTATGTCATTAAAGATAACTTTTTTTTTCTCTTGAGCATTATGCTAAGTTTTTCTGGTAAGCTATTCTTGGCTCGAAGCTCATACCCTTTGCTTTCTGGAATGCCATATTTCAAATTGTCTAGTCCTTTGTGGGTATATTTGTTAAGTCATGTGTGATTCTGACTGTATGTCCTTTGTACTTTAATTATTTCTTTCTATCTGCTTGGAACATTTTTTTCTTTGATTTGAAGCCTCTGGATTTTGTCGATAATGTTCCTGATTGTTTTTATTTTAGGGCTTCTTTCAGGAGGTAATAATTTCTTTTTATTTCTACCTTTATCTTTGGTTTTTAGAGATCAGGACTGTTATTTTGTTTTACTTTTGTTGTTTTTAAAGTTTTCTTTAAATATGATGTCCGGACTCCCTTTTTTTTTGGTCAAGGAATTCAGATATTCCAAGGAGTCATTTCCTTTCTTCTTAATCTGTTTTCCAGGCTAGTTGCTTTTGCTATGAGATACCTTAAATTTTCTTCTATTGTTTTAGCCTTTACATTTTTTAAATTATTTTTTTCTTTCATGAAGTCTTATGGGGGAAAACTTCTTTTTGATCCATTTGAAATTTCAGGGAGTTTGCTGCTTAGGAAAGATTTTTGTACCTCATGTGTCAAGGTATTAATTCCATTTCCAATTCTTTCTTCCATAGGTCTCATTTCTTTACAAATTTTTCCTCAACTACTTTTATTCCATTTATCTAAACACTCTTTTAAAAAAACTCATGAAATCTCTTTTCCTGAAATTTAACAATGTTTGTATCCATGCCTTTTTTTCTCTAAAACATTGCTTATAGATGTATTGGAGTCATTCTGTTGACTTCTGCTGTACTCTGTCCCACCAGCCAGCTTGAAAGCTCCATTAGATTAGGCTGGCCTTTGGTTTGAGATTCCTGGCTGTTGGTTGTTCCTTAGCATTCTGAGCTAGACCCCAGGACCCTTCTTTTTATCTCAGTTTTGAGTTACAATACTGTTGCTACTGGCTTCTAAACATCTTCCATTCACCTTATATCACCTGGCCTCCTTACCTGAGTATCCTCCTCAGTATCTTCCTTATCTGAGGAAAGCCACAACAATGAGAAGATCCTTTTCTCTCTCTGCTCTGGGTTTATAATCCAAAACTAAGTAGTAAGCAACAAAGGTGCCAGTTCACATCTGTTCATTGCAGTGTCTTGGTATGGATCCGAGGTACCCTGATAGAAATTCAAGATTTCTTGACTTGGTGCACATCCTCTCTGAGAACTACACACACGTTCCTGGCCTGACCCTGACCCCACTATCCACAGACTAAGCTGAGCCAGACAGAGGACTCATTGGAACATTTTCTGGAATTCCTCAATTGGGATTCAGTTTGAAGGATTTTTTTTCTAGATCTATTTGGTAGGGTTGAGAACTGGAGCTTGCTACAGTGCTTCATACCAGTGTTCCATCTTGACTCTCTTTCTGACTGTCTTTTCAAAAACTATACCAGCTGAGTGTAAAGAACTGGTATGTCCTTCCAAACTGAGACACATTAAGATGCAGTATTGCTCTTATCTGAAGACCAGAATATATGAACTAGTCAATAAATACTTATTAATCACTTAGTATGAGCCAGGAACTATGCTAAGGAGTGGTGAAACAAAAAAAAAAAAACAACCCAATCCCTGGCCTTGTGGAGTTCACAATATAAAAGCAAGAAGGTTTAAAAAATTTAATTTCCAGATTAGCTACAACAACTTTTGCAGACCATCTACAAAGTGGCTAGTCTGTATTTGTAAAAAGGGTATATACACCCCCAAGACCAAATTTATTGAAGTATAATGATTAAATGATATTTAAATATTTTGAATTCATTATTATAACAAAAATGAAAGCAGTTTCAGACTTAAAATTTTAACTTTATTGCTTGTTCTTGCACTTGTGCTTTAAATTTACCTTCATTCTTTAAGCTTTTGGATTAAAAAAACACACAAAAAAAAGAGAAAAGAAAAAAAATTCTGTAATGTACCAATAAATAAAAATTAATGTCATGGCACAACATTATTAGTATGATTTTCTAAAATTCACAGAGAAGAAAAATCTTTAAGCAAGGATGAAAGATCTATTATTTTCTATTATAATTTACTTATATTTATTGTATATATTATTTTTATTCATTATAATAATCATTTAACAAAGTAGTAAAATTAAGTGCCAAGTATACCAACCTTCAGGGGGCAGTCTCTCACTCAAGAACATTAGATTAGGAAGATAAGACATGTACAGAGATAATTATGATATTAGCCCTAACACTAACTAGTGTTATATGTAACATTACAGTAGCTAATGTTACGTGGGAAGGAGACAGCATATTACAAAAGAAATAACACTTTCTCTGTAGTTAGAGGAATTCAGTTCAAATTCCATTTTGGCTGATTACTATGTAAATGGCATTGAACAATTAACCTTAAATCTACTAGCCTCAGTTTCAACAGTTAAATAAAAGATTGCACTTTATGGCCTCTGAGGATTCTTCTAGCTCTCTATGTACAATCCAATGTTCTAGTTGTTGAACAAAATAAAATTTCAATAATCAGTGCCAAGAGAGTCTAAAAAAATCCTACCTAAACAAATATGAAAGAAATATTATAAGGTAGTGGTACCAAAGAAATTCTAAAAATAATTAAGAGAAAGCAGGATATTCTGGAAATAAGAAGCAGACTAAACAAAAGTGAAGCTGTGGGGAACTAGGAAGAATGTTCAAGAATAGTCGTTCGTTTAGTTAATTAAATATTTAATAAAAGTCTACAATAAACAAAGAAAAAAATGAGATGTAAAATAGATAACTTTAACTACATTAAATTAAAAAGGTTGTGCACAAACAAAACCAACGCAACCAAGATTGGAAGGGAAATAAATTGAGAAAAGAATTTTATAGCAGGTATCTCTGACAAAGAGTTCATATCTCAAATCAATAGAGAAATGAGTCAATTTTACAAGAACACAAAGCATGCCCCAATTGACAAATGGTCTCAGGATATAAACAGGAAATTCTCAGATGAAAAAATTAAAACTATATTTAGTGATGTAAA
Organism: Gracilinanus agilis; assembly: GCF_016433145.1. NCBI lineage: Eukaryota > Metazoa > Chordata > Mammalia > Didelphimorphia > Didelphidae > Gracilinanus > Gracilinanus agilis. The sequence goes on from NC_058135.1 coordinate 154,389,988, forward strand.
AACTATTGCTCCAAATCACTATTAGAGAAATGCAAATCAAAATGACTGTGAGATACCATCTCACATCTATCTAACTGGCTAATGTGACAAAAAATGATAAAAGTTCAAGAGGATATAGAAAAATTGGGACACTAATACACTGTCTGTGAAGTTGTGAACAGATACAATCATTCTAAAGAGCAATTTGGAATCATGCCCAAAAGACAATGAAACTGTGCCTACTGTTTGACCCGGGAACATCACTGTAAGGTCGGTATCCTGAAGAAAACAAAGATAGAGGAAAAAGTACATAGTTGTACAAAAAACGTATAGCAGCTCATTTTGTGGTGACAAAGAACTGGAAACTGAAGATATGTTCTCCAATTGGGGAATGGCTAAACAAGTTGTGGTATGTTTTTAATGGAATAGTATTGTGCCATAAGAAAAGAGGATTAAGACATTCACAAAAATACTGGAAAGACTTGTATGAAGTGATACAAAGTGGTGAGCAGAGCCAGAAGAACACTGTACACAGTTAACAATAAAGTATCATGATTATCTGTGTATGATTTAAATATTATCGCCAATGCAAGGATTTAGTACAACTCAAAGGAACTCATGTGGAAAAAGAGGAAACTGATGGAGTCTGAATGAAAATTGACATATACATCTTTCACTTTATTTCCTCCAAGAATTTTCTTCTGGTGTAGGTGATATGTGTCTTCTTCCACATTATAATAAACAAGAAAATACGTATAGGCATGCACAACTCATCTCCTTACCTGCTGTTAGTGGTGAGGTGGAAGGATTAGGAGTTGAAAATGTCAGAAAATCATTATTAAGAATTGTCTCAACATGTAATCTGGAAAGAAAAAAAAATTTTAGTATGTTCTAGGAACTGTACCAAGCACTGGGGATAGGAAAAAATGGCAAAAGGCAGTCCCTGTCCTCAAGGAGTAGGCAATTTAAAGGCAGCAGAAAACACTTAAAAGGGAAAATGTGAGGGTTGAGGGCACAATGAAATCTAAGAGCACAGCCAGATAGGAAGTGTCCCCAAGGCTGGCCTGTGTTCCTCCTTAAATGGAAAATGTTGGAGGAAGTTTCCAGTACCCATTCTCCATCCTCTCCAATCAGAGGGAGGAAGGGATCCCAAAAGCAGGGGATGTGGAAGAAGTATAAATATCAAGGTTAATAAGATCTCACAGGACTATGAGATTTTGGTGAGCATGATGAAATACAGTACAACAAGGTGGAAAATGAAGATCATGTTTGGATGGACTATAGATTTTGCAAAGGGAAGTAATACAAAGCAAGAGTAGAAATATTGGATATTGGATGTCAGTCAAAAGTCTGAATTTGCTCAGTAGAATATAAAGCCTTAAAAGATTTTGAAAAGAGAAAAAAATTGCAGATATGTGCAGGAATAACCAAAGCAGTTATGTGAAGGATTGAAAACAGGAGGAAGTAAAAGTGAAAAAGTCCTTTTTGCAGGATTTTTCAGTAGTTAATGTCAATGAGGAAGATAATGAGTTGTGGCAATAGAAGAGAATGATGAATTCAAGATACATAGATGTCAAATCATTAGGATTTGACAACTGCTTGAATATAAGTGAAAAAGAAAAGTGTCAAAAGTTAACAAACAGTGAATGGGGATAACTGATAATGTTATAGACAGAGTGATGTAAGAAGTAGATTTCAACTCTACCTCTGAATAGTATATTCTTAATTGCACATAATTTCTTGTTGAAAAAATGCTACACATCCATGGAAATTCTAGATGAAATAGAACTTGGAAACTCTGCTTTTGGTGTATTGTTAAAATGACTAATTCTCGCCAAAATATCTTATCAAATGGATCATATTCGAACTTTGATTGTGATTGGGATTAAGTGACTGGCTCAAGGTCACCCACCTGGGAAGTGTTTGAAGACCATATTTGAAGCCAGGACTTTCCATCTCCTGCCCTGGTTCTCAGTTCACTGAGCCATCTAACTGCCCTTTTTTGTTTTATTTTTTGCCTTTCATCATATCCCCTGTGTTTGGCACAATAGATGCTTAATGAATGTTTCATGGCTTTTATATATTTGTATTTCCAATAAGGATAGGTTTACATGTTTATAAAATTTATAGGTTTATAAACTTTAGTACATTCATTTTAGCAAACCATTATTTTCTGTTTTAAATAAGAATTCATCACTTTGTGACCACCTTTCTTTTGATGAATGAACCTAATTTGCAAGGTCTGGTCCTTGAATTAAAGTCACATTGGTGGTTACTTGAAAATGACTTCCAGAATGTGTTCCCCTGCCATAGCCTTTAAGAAACCAAAGTCACCTTTTTGTGATGATGAATCATCAGTGTAGACTTTAGTGGAGGTATAGTCTCATAACAGATGCTAATTATAATGACATTGTTAAGAAACACATTAGTTTAAAGAGACAAGGGATGTGTTTAGGGAATTTTTACATATCAAGTGTATAGTTGAATAGTAGCTATTTTACAGGTCAGAGTAGAAATAGGGGGTGAGAAGTCCATAGTGATTACCTCTCATTTCATACAAATGGTAAAATTACTTTGTCTTTAATCAAAATGATTATGAAATCATAGTCTATGTTTGTCACACTGATGACCTTCACGTCATCCACTAAGTCTGAAGTAATTTAAACATAATCAAATACTTAAATTGATCTGTGATCTCATTAATGTGTCTATGGCCTCCAAAGATGCAAGACCTAACTCATTGCTACTTCCCCATTTTGTGTAAAACTCATTTCCTCTGAAAAATTAAGATTACCTTAAATATTTCTTAAGAAATACATATTTTCTGCAAAACTGATCAGTCAAAATCAAAATGAAAATGTATATAATGAAAAACTACTATGTAAAATGCACTTTCCAGCAATATGAAGCACTAAAACCATTTTATAATCATCTAAAACAGCAATCACTAATGACCTATTCTCGTATAACATTTTTTATGCCCTGAGACAATTATTTGGCCCAGTTCACTTCTCTCCAGTGTGGTTTATATTTGATTTAAAAAACAAATGACAATAGTTTATTTTTTGGTTGGTTTTGTTTTAGGAAGGGAACAGATTATGGCTGAATTCTCTCTACCATCCTATCTAATCACTCGCTTGATTCTAACCTCTATCAACGTATAACATCCCTGCCAACAGTCCCATCCTATCAACTCCATCTCTCATTGCTTTAGTTCAAACATTTTGTACTTGCTGCTTTTTAAGTATATCACTTTAATCTCACTTTACTTTTCTTGCTACTCCATCTTGATTTTATAGTAAATTGATTTAATTCCAGGCTCAACTCGACTTCCTCACTGCCTTGTCATATCTCTACTCCACCCTTGCAAATCTGGCTGATGAATTACTCTAAAGACCCACTTCCTCTATTCCCGCTCACATGCTACTAAATGGAGTTGAGTCCATTATCCATTGCCTTCAAACTTTATAAATTCATGTTATGTAACTTTAGTTGGCCCTTTATTGTCTGTCACAAGGCAACAGCCACCATAGTATTATTCCTTTCCATCCTGAATTTTGTGTAGAAAGATTTTGCTATCTTTCCATCCTGAACTTTACAATAAATATATTCAGACATTCACCATTTCCAAAACATGTACCACCATTTCCTTTTGCCTCTGCCCTCTTGTTCACGATACCTGAATGACTTATGGTGTATGAATGTAATAGAGTCCTCTGTAACGGTACATTGTGGATGCTCCAATATCCTGGAATGACTCTGGTAAGATTAGAATTGCTCATCCCAAAGTTTAAGTCCTTCACATACCTGACTCAATTTTGCTTTTCCAGGACTATTTCGTATTACATCTTTTCACAGACTTTATGATTCAATGAAATTGGACAACCAACAATTCCATTAAGCTGACATTATATGCCACCTCTGTGTATTCTTTCACAAAACTACCACCATGACTATAATAAACTTCTTCAAGTCTAATTCTTATATTCCGTATATTTCTTCCAAGCTTAGCTCAGTTACTACCTATTCCAAGAAGGCAAAAGCAAACCCATATCCACTCATCCAGAGCCATCCTTGATAGTGCTTGATCACTCTGCAAATTAGCTCACATTTGCCTATTGGGTAGGGAAGCTAAGTGGTAGATGGATAGAATGTTGGGTCAGGAATCAGGAAAACCTGAATTCAAATCTGACCTCAGAGTTATTAGCTGTGTGAGCCTAGACAAGTCATTTGACCCTGTTTGCCTCAGTTTCTTCTTCTGTAAAATGAGCTAGAGAAGAAAATGGCAAACCACTCCAAATATCTTTGCCAAGCAATCTCCAAACTGGAATCATGAAGAGTTGGACATGACTGATAAACAACAACAACAAAGATTATTTGTGTACATGCTGCATTCTCACTAAAGAATGCAAACTTAAGGGCAGTATTAAATTTCTGTTTTTGTATATTCCTCGGTTTAATGCTTATTCAATCATTTATTCATTCAATATTCATTTATTAAGCCTCTAACCAGAAACTGTACTGGTCAAATGGAAATGAATTAAGTGATTATTTAAAATTTCTGTGTTAAAGTAGACTTGACTTATAATGACAGAACTTACATTGTTTAAGAGACTTAACTGAACTAGTAGTTTATATATTAGAACTTTTTTTTCCATTTAAGAAATAAGCAGAGTATTTTTCTATGCATTCTCAAATGGCAGTATATGAATATATTTTGTATGACATCAAGATTGTTGGAGTCTTCCATGAACCTACTGCTATTATCTACTTTCTTCATGCATGTATTGATATATTCCCAAACCTTCTGTATAGTGGAGAAAGAATGTCTATCTATTACAGCAATGATTTTTTTCAAAAACCCAACAATAGCAACAAAAATAACAACCTTCAAGGTGGAGAAAGTATCTGCCTGGAAGTAAGGGAATGGAATATGAGTGGTGTTTCCAGTTATGTGAATCTGGAGTTACATTGGTAATTGCCATTACCCCCAAAGAGTAACAAAACCACTGAATATTCTGTGGTGTACAATATAATACCCCCTAATACAAAGTTGGGATTTTTGAAAAGTGTCATATTACACATGAAACAGCTTCATATGGATCTAGACCTGAAAGATGAGAATTACTAGATTAAAAGGTCTCAGGAAGCTGTATCAATAAAAATTCAAATTTATTTATTTTTTAAACCCTTAACTTCTGTGTATTGGCTTATAGGTAGAAGAGTGGTAAGGGTGGGCAATGGGGGTCAAGTGACTTGCCCAGGGTCACACAGCTGTTAAGTGTCTAAGGCCAGATTTGAACCTAGCACCTCCGGTCTCTAGGCCTGACTCTCAATCCACTGATGTTGTTGCTATATTTTTCCAGGGGATACCCTTTTCTGTCATTGTTGTTATTGAAAACATTCAGGCAGTTTCCACATATTGCTAAACATAATTACACAAAATGTTAAGTTTTTTTTTCTAGATGATACTATTGAGGGTTCTTAAAACTTTATATAAAGTATAAATGTGTCAGAAGTTTTGGAAAATAACTACAAACTTAATTTTCATACAAAAAATTGGAGCAAGTAAAAAGGCATAAACCTACTTCATTTTTTGTCTTTTTTTCATGATGGCAACAGAAACCTCAAAAATAGCATTTAATATGTCAACAAATATTTATTGAGCCTCACTTTTATGTTTAGCATTTGGTAAGCATTTTCATTGTTGCACTAAAGAGCTAGATGTGGTCCCAGGGACTAGTCTAGTTTGGAAGATAAGAGTAATATACGTATATGATAGGAAGTAATATAAATAACTAAACACTAAATTGTACCATAGACTATAAATGCAGTAGAAACTTATACTGAGGAAAAGAAAATTCAATGAGGCAGCAGAACCTGATCCATAAGGTAAATGAAAAAGCATTTACTCAGTGCTAACTGGGCACAAGTACACAGTGCTAAATAAGATAATCCCTACTCTTAAGAAGCTCACATTTCTCCTCATCACTTTGGGGCTTTCCTTTCTCCAGGTCCTTATGCCAGCTATATAAAAGGAATTTATGGGGCCCCAGTAATGTGCTAAGAAGAGTTAGGCAATAAAAATTACTGTCAATGTGAATTCCGGAAGCCCCAAGTTTGCCCATTTCCCTTGAAAGGTTGCCTTAAGGGAAGTTCCAAACTGACCATCTTTGACTGAACAAGGAATCACTGAGCATCCATTAAGTATCCTGAATAGGAGTAACAGAAATGCTCAATCACCCTTTTAGTCCTAGAAGTTTCCCCCACCGTATCAGAGATCCATTCCCAAGAAGACTCACACCTGTGCTCGAACCATCCTTTTAGTATCCATTGTAGTAGAGCACTCCCTGATACCTTAGCTACAGCTCTTTCCTAAGCCTGCTTATAACCTGTAAGTGTATGTCTGCAGTGCTCAATTCACCAAAAGGTATATAAGATCCCTGTTCTATTATTCTTTAGAGAATCATCTAGCAGGGTGATCCCCTCAGAGACACTGTCCCTAGAGCCCTCAGGGTTAGACTCTGTGCTATTTGGAACTTTGCTCTGTGTAGCAGTGGAATATCAAGGACTTGTCTCCAAAGATTTGGTTTTGCTGACTATTTAGTGGTTCTGTATTTTTCCAGGTGACAATACACAGTAAAAAAATGCAACAATTCTTGTCCCACATGTCACTCACATTCTATGGGGGAAACATATTGTACATATATAAATTCATATAGAAATATGAATAAATACACAGTAATTTTGGGGTAAAGTAAAAAGTTATCTAATGGTCCTCCATCTAAAAGACTTTGATGAACATGAAATAATTGCTTCATTTCTGATAATTGAAAATAACATTCAGTTCCCTATATTTATTTACAAGCATTTAAAGCATTTACTTAGTCATCTTGCTCCCTCTTTGAAAGGTTTAATTGGAAATAACTTTTCGCATTTGTCCTCCAGCTGCTATGAACTACCTTTAACATAGACAATCAGCAGAAAGTAAAAATGTGAAAAATGACACTCACCTGGAAGCTGAAGAATCCATTTAGGGAACATCGGTTTTGTTTGTTGGCTTTTGTTTTCGGTTTCCTTAGTGTCATTCAACAAGCATTTACTAAGATACAATGTTCCACATTCTGTGTTAGGCACTAAAACTACAAGGATTAAAAACAAGAGTCCACCAAATCTCAAGGCTACCTTAGAGCAAGCTGGGGTGGAAGGAAGAAGTAATGTACCCAAGAACTGTTGTTTACAAAGAAAATAAAAAGTAATTTCCCTTGATGATTAGGGGATTTTATATCCAGAAAAGAACTGGAAAGTTCACGAAGCTTCGACTAAAACTGTGCGTGTTATTTCTCTTTATAGTTCCAAAATTTAGAAGACCGATGTTAGCAGCGGCCGCATCGAGGTAAAACAGGGAGAGGCAGCAGCTCCTGTTGTGCAGAGCCAGCCACATGGAGGCTGGGGTCGCACCCCTCAAGGGACCTATGCTTAAAGGTCACTTCTCCCTTGGGCTCCAGGAAGCGCCTCTTAGACCCCAAACCCCAGGTCAGTGTTCCAGGTACACGGGGTATAAGAACGTTAGCTATGCATTCATAGAGCAGCACGCCATAGGACACTCTCGGCGGCGGATTGGAAGGGGGGGGGGCCCAAGTTGGGAACCTGGTGAGGTTACACCTGAGGGTTCAGAACCTCCTCCTTCAACATAAAAATCTGGCTCCTTTGCTGCTGCAGGTAAGAGACCAGGTGACATCTTCTTCCCCATGTGACCTTCCGCCCTTCTCTTGAGAATTACCTCCAACTAGCAGGAGTGGGCAGAGAGGGCTGGGTGCAGATGGAGGGGGCGGGCCATAGTAGCACCTGAGGCATTGACCATGGCCAAGCTTGGGGTCTCTTATGAGAGAAGTCGGGCTTCTGGGAGCCCAGTTGGCGGCCCTCAAGCTTTCTCAGGCCCCTTTAGGCCCCAGACTTCATGCCCCCTGCAACGGCCAAAAGAGAACCTTGGAGCCGGCCTGGGGCAAGCCCCAGTGGGAAACAGAAAACTAGGAGCTCAGGCCCTGCTGTCCAATAAGGCTGGAGAACTGGAAAGGCCAACTGCGGAGTGGCTTCGGGGCAGGCACCCCTGTCTCACCTACAGCCAGCTGCCTCAGGGCTTCTTTCTTTATTTTTTAAAAATAATTTGTTCAGAAAATTTTTCCATGGTTTCATGGTTCATGTTCTTACTCTCCCTTCCTCCCCCCCTTGCCAACGCGCATTTCCCCTGATTTCTTCATGTGATCAAGACCTATTTCCATATTATTGATAGTTGTACTAGTGTGGTCATTTAGAGTCTACATCCTAAATCATGCCTGCATCAACCCATGTGTTCAAGCAATTGTTTTTCTAATGTATTTTTAATGCCATAGTTTTTCCTCTAAATGTGGATAGTGTTCCTTTCTGTAATTCCCTTGGAATTGGCCTGCATCATTGCATTGCTGCTAGTACAGAAGTCCCTTACATTCAGTTTTACCACGGTGTTATCAGTCTCTGTGTACAACGTTCTTCTGGTTCTGCTCCTTTCACTCTGTATCAATTCTGGGAGGTCTTTCCATTCACATGGAATTCCTCCAGTTTGTTATTCCTTTCAGCACAATAGTATTCCATCACCAGCATATACCACAATTTATTCAGCCATTCCCCAATTGAAGGCCATACCTTCTTTTCCATTTTTTTGCCACCACAAAGCTGGCTATACATATTTTTGTACAAGTCTTTTCCCCTATGATCTCTTTGGAGTACAAACCCAGAAATGATATGGCTGGATCAAAGGGCAGGCAATATTTTAGAGCTCTTTGGGCATAGTTCCAAATTGCCAGCCAGAATGGTTGGATTAGTTCACAACTACACCAGCAATGCATTAATGTCCCAATTTTGCCACATCCCCCTCCAACATTCATACTCTCCGCTGCTGTCATGTTAGCTAATCTGCTAGGTGTGAGGTGATACCTCAGAGTTGTTTTTGATTTGCATTTCTCTAATTATTAGCAATCATAGTTATAAATGTATTATAATGCAAAAATTATTTCAGATTGGTTATTGTTGTAAGAGAATAACCATATAAAACCAAAACCCCAAAAGAAAAACACAAATAAACTGAAGTGAAAAATAGTATGCTTTGATCTGCATTCTGACTCCCACAGTTCTTTCTCTGGAGGTGGATAGCATTTATTGTCCTAAGTCCTTTAGAATTGTTCTGGATCATTGTACTGCTAAGAGTAGCTAAGCCTTTCACAGTGAATCATTCCACAGTATTTCTGTTGTTGTGTATAGTGTTCTTCTGGTTCTGCTTATTTCACTCTGCATCTGTTCATGTAGGTCTTGCCAGCTTTTTTTCTGAAAATCAATCTGCTCATCATTTCTTATAGCACAATAGTATTCCATCACCACCATATACTGTAATTCAGAATCAAATAGAGAGAAAATGACACAATAGGTTAATTGTAAGATAGAGGGCTTAGAAGACAAAATTATTTGGATGTAATTGGAAATTGTTTTTTTTTATTACTATTCATAATTTTCCAGATTCATAATTAAGAACCTTTGCCTTTATAAGGATAAAAAATAATAAAGGCTGGTATAAATATATATATTAGTATTTTAATTAAAGCCATGCTGATAGATAAAGTTATTAGACCACGCGCTTATAAAAATTCAAAAACCGCCACCCTCGCCATTATTGTCTCCTGTCTCCTCCCGAGTCTGCTGGCCAAGAGACCACTCCCCCCTAACCCAGGAGATTTAAACTCTTCTCTGCGTGGAGATGTAGGCGTCCCCATGCCCAAAGAACCGGAAACGGAAACCCATTGGACCACGGGAAATGTAGTTTGACAATTTCCACGTGTCCATAGAAAATATATATATATACTTTTAGATGACATCTCCCAAATTTCACTTTTACACCTTGCAAGGGGGAAAAAATAAATCTACTTTCTCTAGCCTTAATCACGCTGATACTCAAAACATCAGTCTTCTCTACCACAAAGGAAGGAGGGAAATAAAAATGAAATAAGAAAAAGAAGAACTACATAGGGCAAGGATAATGACTGTTGTCCAGTTTTTCATTCTATAAAACTAGCTTCCCACTTACATCCTACTTTATGTTTGTTTTAGGTGAGGATAGGTCATGTTTTATTTGAAGATTCATTGGTTGAAAAATAAACCAATATAAGAAGCAGGAAGAAGCAGCATATATTCCAACTCCACAATCCCTCTCTTAACTGTCCCAAAAAATCTACTCCATGTAGAAACATAAAGAGTTATAATCAAAAAATCAAAGCAAAAAAGAAAAAAAAACACTTGTTTGTTTTAATTTTCCAGCCTAGATCAGCATAGATAGACAGAAGGATATCTTTGAATAATGAGGTTAGGGTGTAAGCAAGAGGACATTGAAACATTCCAACTTAGGCCTGTTGTTTTGGTACAAGAGAGTCACAAAGAGAAATGCCTAGACTTTTAGGTAATGAGAACAACTATTATTGGGCATTTCTGCCCTTCACGTTGTGTGGACTGAAGTGTGGACTGAAAAGAGGAGCTAGCTAGGGCTAGGTAGAATAGTGGATGACTCTCTAGGCCTACAGTATAGAAGATCTGAATTTAAATACAGATTTGGACCCTTACTGGCAATGTGACCTTGCACAAGTCACTTAACCCTGCTCACCTCAGTTTCCTCTTCTGTAAAATGATCTGAAGAAAAAAAAAAGTGAACCATTCTAATATCTTTGCTAAGAAAACCGTAACTAAGGTCTCAAAGAATTGGAAATGATGGTGACAAGATTTTTTCATAAAAACCCAAATTTATCTCCTTAGAGAACTTGACTTCAGGAAACTCCCAATTTCAATTCAAAAAATCTAATAATAGATCACCAAGCACCCATAGAGCACCAGGGATAGGGATGGCAGTAGCCGATGTCCTTAAGTCTTAAGTACCCTTTTTTATTTCTTAGTTTCTCTTATTGTATTTAGGCTGCTCCATATAGCGTAGCCTTGTGCTGGCAAACCTATGGCACATGTGCCAGAGGTGGCTGTTCCCCTCCCCCTCTCCACTCCACCTGATGACATTTCTTACTTCCTCCACCCCTCTGCCCAGCAGCCAATGGGAGTGCTTCCTCCCTCCCTGTCTGGAATAAGGAGGCAGCTCACATACCATGTGAGGGTTGCAGTTTGGGCACTCAGTCTCTAAAAGTTTTGCCATCACTGCCTAGACTCTGAGCTACAACCTCTTTCCCCAGCATTTCTATAACCAGTTGTTTCTCTTTGGTTATACTACCTCAGGTTTAAAGAAAACCCCAAGTTCTTTTATTCAAAAGAAAATCCCATTCATGGTGTTTTGTTTTGTATTTCTTTCCCCTCAGAGTCTCAGAGTTGGTTGGCATTCTGTGGTGGTGTTTATATGTGTGTCTATGTGATTCTGCAGTAGCTATAAGAGCATTTTCTCCCTTGTCCTGATTAAAGACGTGTTCTTTTGTAATTGCTTTGGTGGTTCTGCTTTTTTCCAGGTTGACAATTGAAATGAATGAACAAAAACAAAAAAATTAAGAGCAATTTCTGCCCCTCACCCTCCAAGACAGGGTTAGATGACATTAGTTGGCTCAGTGGATGGGGCTCTGGACCTAGAGTCTGGAGGACCAAAATTAAAATTCAGATTTAGACATTTATTAGCTAAATGCCTTGGGGCAAGTCATTTAATCTTTGTTTGCTTCAGTTTCCTCATTTATAAAATGTGCAAAATAACAGTACCTATCTCCCAGGGTTGTTTTGAGCATCAAATGAGATAGTAATTGTAAGATTATTGAAAGAAACCTTGGTTTCTAGCTCACAGTAAGCTTCATATAAATGTTAGTCATTATATTGTAATAAAGGATGGAAGACTAGAGGAAGAAGCAGCCTTACACCTAAGGCTGTGCTCCAGGCAAGGAGAAGGAATAGCAGCAGGCAGCAGTTTTAAGACTTCAAATCCATCTCCTAAGCCAAGCTAAGAGTAGAACTGAATAGCCACAGCAGAGAGTTCAGATCAAGATAGAGAGGGAAGGAGAGCCAGCTATTCTGTCACTTTCCTCTGTATCATTTCATCTAAACCTTCATATGTTTCTATTTCTTCATCATACTTATTATGTACAGTGCAGAAATGTTCCATTACATTCTTGTATTGAAATTTGTTTAGCCATTTTTCAATCGATGGGCATCTTTACTTCCAGTTCTTTACCACAAAAATGTGTCATTACATTTTGTGGGTACTTTCTTCTTATCAATGACTTATTGCAGTATGAGCCTATACTGGAATATCTGGGTCAAAGAATATCATAGATATCATGGATATCATTTGCATAATTCCACATAGCTTTCTAACAACAAGTTGATTCACAGCTCTACCCTAACTTCTAACTACCATTTGAGTGGATTACTCTGATCTTTAGCTTGAGGTGAAATTTGAGGATCTGGTTAAAGAATCATGTTTTTAATGATTGTATTTTTCTTAATGTTAATGGAAAATATATATTTTGCAATAAATAAATACAAAATAATATATATTTTGTTATCTAACTTTAGATTTTCCAGATTATTTTCAAAGATAAAAATTATATTAATTATTATAATTGACTAGCAAAAGCATGATTTTTGATGAACTTGATAAATTTAATCAATGATATATTGAAAGTACTAAATTGCATTCTTTTTTCCTTGTTTCTAAGTAGAAAATATTATAAAACTAGGATGCTCCCAACAAATTAGTTAACTAATAGCACTTAGCATGTACTCACTTTATGCAAAACTATTGGAAATTATGAGGTCTTAATGATAGTGAATTCAAAGAGTTTGAAACAGAGTTCTAAGTATTCATATCATATTTAACATGGAAGGTAAGCACTTCCTATAAAAATAAAACAAATCTTCAAATTAATTTTAAACAAGTCCTTTCTTAATAACAGGTTACTCAATAACTTTATTCAAAATAGTCCATAATACATCTATTTTTCAGCAATTCTGAACTATTCTTATGGCTTCCCAGAAATATCCACAAACATTTTTATTACTGCCTTCTCATTAATTCAAAAGAACAGACTTAAAAATGATTTTCTCTTACCAATTACATGTAATAATTTTCTGTGTACGTTTTCTGAAATTACAAGATCCAAATTTCCTCCCCTTCCCAAAGATGGTAAGCAGTTTGTTTAGGGTTACACATGTATTATCTTGTAAAACATATTTCTATATAAAACCAAAACACCAAAAAAAACCCCAAATAAATTTAAAGTGAAAATAGTATGCTTTGATCTGAATTCTGATGTCAACAGTTTCTTTCTTTGGAGGTGGATAACATTCTTTGTCATAAGCTCTTCAGAATTGTCCTAGATAATTGTATTGTTGAGAGTAGCCAAGCCTTTCAAGGTTGATAATTCTAAGGTATTGCTGTTACTATGTATAATGTTCTCCTAGTTCTTGTTTCACTTTGCATCGGTTCATGTAGGGCTTTGCAGCTCTTTCTGAAATCCTGCACCTCTTTTCTTATAGCACAATTGTTTTGCATCACCATCATATACCACAATTTGTTCAGCCATTCTTCTATTGGTGGTCCCTCAATTTCCAACACCAATTCTTTGCCTCCACAAAGAGGGCTATTTTTGTACAAGTAGGTATTTTCCCTCTTTTTATATCTTTGGGATACAAAACTAGTAGTCATACTACAGAATCAAAGGGTATGCAGAGTTGTATAGCCCTTTGAACATAGTTCCAAATTGCCCTCTAGAATGGATGAATCAATTCACAACTCCACCAACAATACATTAGTGTCCCAATTTGCCACATCCCCTCCAGCATTTATCACTTTACTGTTGTTTTGGCCAATTTGATAAGTATGAGGTGGTACCTCAGAGTTGTTTTAATTTGCATTTCTTTAATCAAGATTGATTGGAATTTTATATGATTATTGATAACTTTGATTTCTTCATCTGAAAACTACTTATTTGCATCCTTTGACCGTTTAGTACAAAATATTTTTGAAAGGAAACATTATATATCAGTTCCTTTTAGATTCTCACATAAAACAATCCAGTTTTCTCATATTTTATTCTTTGGGAAAATAATTTATATTCTTGAACAGAAATACTTCCATTCATGTGGTACAGGAGCCCACCAACTCAATGAAAATGCATGTCTCTGAGATTACAAAGCAGCCAGCTGATTTATTTCTCTTCCAGAAGAGGGTATCTGCAACAGAGATACAACTCAGTTGGGGAGCAGGCAATGAGACAGATGTATAAGTATAGTTTCAAGGGGGTGATTTCCCTTGTGCCCTGGAGGGGCTCACAATCTAATAACCGATCCTGTCCTCCTCCTAGTGCATGATCACCTTGCTAAACACAATCCTCACTCTCTTTCGTCCTCTTGCACATCTTTCAAAACCCAATCAGAAACCCCATGCAGGCAGGAAAAAGAAGAGGGGGGAGTAATGAGGGGGATTGTGGTTAGGGACTTTTTGGTCTCTTCTAGCCAGCATACCCAATATGTTTCCCCCTCACATTCCTTATTAGAATGTTTTCCGTCTACTCTGTATAGATCTTAAATATACCCATTTATTTACATGGTATCCTGACCTACATTAGAATATCTAGTTTTTGAGGACAAGGATGTCTTTTGCCTTTCTTTGCATCTCCATTGTTTAGTAACATGTTTGGCACGTAGTAAGCACTTAGAAAATGCTTACCAAATTGCTCTTTATTTGAGAATCATTTGTTGTAGAACCTTATAGTAAAGTATTAAAATTCAGATTTATAGTCCTAGAACCTGGCTACAGTTCCTACCTCTGCCACTTACAACCTCTCTGACCTTGGGCAACTCACTCTCCATGTATGTTTTCTCCTCTATGAAATAAGAGATTTGACAAGATTGACTCAAAGGAAGCCCCATGACATCCTAAAGTATATAATCATATGAAAGCCAACTACAGTGGTATTATCTTAGCCTACTAATTTTCATACAGAATAAAAATGTGAAGAAATCATAATCCACAAAATTCTACTTGAATGCCTCAACTAAGCTTATGTCAAAGGAGTTTTCCTGGATTTCTTACTCCCTCTAACCCAACATATTGCATTTATTGTCAAGGCCTATTGATTTTTCCTTCTTAACATTTCTCATCATACATTTTTATTTTTTAAATTCTTGATCAGGTGCCAAACACTGCATTAGATACTCAGGTAAGTTGTAGATAACACCAGCTTCCTACCCTCATGGAGTTTACAGTCTATCAGTGGGATGAAATACCAGCACAAATAGCTATAATGCACAATATTACATATGCAGTATACCCTCTGGTATCACTCTTCCAATTTATATTGGACTCATAGATTGTTCACCCCAAAGGAGACATAACAGGCCAATAACTCTTCTCAGTCTCCCAATAACTCAGGTGTAAGGATGGGGAACTGAGATTTCTAATTGTCATTAGCCCTCTTCTAGTGCACACTACTAATACTGATCAATAAGTTATTACCAGTCAGACCCCTTCTTTTTTTTGACACTGACACCAACCTGGCTCTATTGGATGTTTCCCCTTTCAACAAGTCTCTTTTGTCTCCAGTTCATCTTCCACACAACTGTTAAAGTGTATTTAAAGCTCAGGGCTGAACATGTCCCCCACAAGCATACTCACTCCAGTGGCTCCTTATTGCCTCCAGGATAAAATATAAAGTCCTCTCTTTGGTATTAAGGGTCATTATAACTCCGCACACACATACACCATGTCCATCTTCTCCTACCTCAGTCCCACCTGCAAGCCCCTCCATACACACTCTCACAAACATGTTCTCCAGGCTATTTATCTCCTGATTCTGAGCATTTTCACTGGCTCTCCCCCATACCTATAATACTCTTCCTCTTCATCTCTAGCTCCTGAATTCCTTTGTTTACTTTAAATAGCAGTTAAAATCTGTGGTTCTGCCAGTTCTTCCCTTCATTCTAGTGCTTTCCTTCTTATATTACTTCAAAATTATCCTGTAGTTAGCTTAATGGTACCTAATTGTTTGTATGTAGTCTCTACCCATCTCTCCTACCTCTCCTGTTTTTTTTTTACCTTTCTTTATAAAATAGGTACTGAATAAATGCTTATTGACTGACTGAAATATTAACTAAACTTTCTGGAGCCATGTTTTCTTATATGATATAATGGATAGGAAAAGAATTTGTATATTTTAAAGAATTATACATGTAAATAACCATTATGTTTAACAAAAATGATTTTAATAACAAGAATAAACCTAAATATAAGGTCTAGAATAATCATTCCTTCTCCATGTCCTTGTTAAATGTATTTAACATAAATTTAATAGAATAGATAGATGCATGATGAATGAATTATTTAAATTGCTGGAATGGGATAATGCATGAATTTGTATAATCTATCTCTTTTTGGATTTAATTAGAGTGGGTAGGGATCATGATAGTCATGTTTATCTAGAAGAATTATTTCATTATTTTTGATATGTATAGGTACATATATGAATACATATTTATGTATATATTTTTAAATGTAGAATTTAGTACAATTCTGTCTATAACCAAATGGCTTCATTTCCCTTGTAAAGTACAAAATTATCTGGTTCCAGAGAATTTAAAACTCAATTCCCCCCCACACACACACATACACACATACACATCTCATTCCATTTAAATTTATTGGAGATTTTTATTTTATTTTATTATTTTATTTTTTTATTTCTTAATTTTAATAGCACATTTTCATTATGATAGATCATTCTCTTCCTCTCTGCTCTATCATTTTTGCCCCCTCCAAACTTCTCATGCTTAAGGGAATTTGGTGGTTTCCCAAATCCAACAAACAGTCACATTTCCCTTCAAATATCTTCACTGAAATAAAAAAAAATAAAAATTATATCTACCTTATATATCAGTCAAATAAATGAAAAAGAAAGAAGGCAATGAGTTCCTCAGGCATCTGGAAACTGTGTTTGTTTTGCCCTCTGAGTGAGATCATCTAATAAGATCTGTTTTCTGATGATGTTCCACTTGTAATTTGATATTATGAGTTCATAGGAAAGTAGTCTGAAGTTGGTCTTGGGCTCAAGTTTTGCTCCTCATTGCATTAAATTTCAATTGAATATAAAGCTTAATGAAATCAAGGAAAACAACTTATAAAGCTTCTAATATTTTCCTTCTCTGTCCAGAATGATGAAATTCATTCACATTCTATCAAGATTTTGTCTTTAACATGCCCATTATTGGTATGAAGTCTCCAGGCAAAGTACATAAAATGGAAAATACAGGTTCTTTTTTAGAAACTTGTTGGATTATCCTGCTGGTAAATAACTATAAATTTAAGTTGCTGATTAGTGGTTGAATTAATTTGTCTAGGTATTAATTAGTTTATCTTCTCAAAAATAATTTATTTGGGGTGGCTATTTATAAAATAATTTATATTAAAATCCATATTTTCATTTATTCCATTCAGATCCATGCAATTCATAATGAGCTTGTGTTAGGACAAGTTTCATTCACATTTTGACCATGGTAGCTATTCAAAATTCAACAATGAGCCTTTGGAATTCTTTGTTTAAATTACTAAAAGTAATGGGACTTGTACCACATAATTCCTACAAACAAGAACACATAGATTTTTCATATCAATAAGTATTCCTTTTTTTAAAAATTATTCTGAGTATCATGCTTCTGGGGATAGGTAAGTGGTACCAGTTTAGTTTTATTTGAAGGTAGTCTGAGTCATTAAATGAACAAGATGATGAACTAGACATTTTAGAATCTCAACAAGGTAAAATTTTCATGCGTTAATACTAGCAAATGTCAGATTTATAGAGCAGCCCCCCAAATACTCAATGCATCCAAGAAATAAACTGAAATCATCTCGTGACTTGCCTGGGGCTGATATTAGCATTACCTCCTATGGTAGAGACTTCAATGATATACTTCCCCTCCTGCCAACCCCCAGATCATCAGTAAGAGGCAAACATTTATATCTACTTTATATATTAGTCAAATAAATGAAGAAGAAGAAAGGCAACCAGTTCCCAAGGCATCTGGAAACTGTTTTGCCTTCTAAGTGAGATACTCTAATTAAATCTGCTTAATATTTTGCTCAACCTTTTGAGAAGGAACTAGTTTGAGAAGTACTCTGTATAAAAAATAAAGGGTATGACACTAATTCAAGAGGAGAAAAACATTAAAAATCTGGATGGGGTCTATATACATATATATCCACATATATCATAATAAAACTGGGAAAAGGAAGACTACAAAAATCTCAAAGATTGTAAAAGCCCTTTTATGAGTCTTAAAAGATAAAGAAAAATGCACTAAAATCTGATGAAACAGAAAGCCCTATGGAATCCCAAGAAAAGAACAGAAAATTCCAAAGTAGTTTGATAAAAATGAAAGCTGTAAGAAGATAAATTAAGAATGAATATATTGTCAGAGGAAAGCTAGGTATAGCACTGGATAGACCATTGGGCTTGGAATCAAGAAGACTTATCTTCATGAGTTCAAATCTGGTTTCAGACACTTTACTAAATTTAGCTAAATTTATATATATATTTATATATATAAACACTATTTAGCTAAATAACCCTGTTCAAGTTACTTAATCTTTTTTGACTCCTTTTCACATCTTTAAAATGAGCTAGATATTTTCTCTTGTGCCAAGCTCATCAAGCTCCTGGGTCTTTGGAGGTGTTGGACTCAGCTTTTCTTTGTAACGGACTTCTTAGCCACAACCACTCAAGATGCCTGAGGAACTACAGCATGGAGAGGAGGAGGTGGAGACCATTGCCTTCCAGGCAGAGATTGCCCACCTTATGTCCTTGATTATCAACACCTTTTATTCCAAAAAGGAAATCTTCCTTCGTGAGATCATATCCAATGCCTCTGATGCTTTGGACAAGATCCTCTATGAGAATCTGACAGATCCTTTCAAACTGGACAGTGGAAAAGAGCTCAAGATTGACATCATCCCTAGGATGATGTCCTCAGGAGAGGACATCCTCAGGAGAGATCCCTGACTTTGGTGGATACTGGCATTGGCATGACAAAAACTGATTTGATTAACAACTTGGGGACCATTGCCAAGTCTGGTACCAAGGCTTTTATGGAGGCTTTGCAGACTGGAGCAGACATCTCTATGATTGGTCAGTTTTGTGTGAGGTTGTCATTATCACTAAGCACAATGATGATGAACAATATGCCTGGGAGTCTTCTGTTGGTGGCTCTTTCACAGTCTGTGCTGACCATGGTGAGCCTATAGGCAGGGGTAACAAGGTGATCTTACATCTGAAAGAAGACCAAACAGAGTATCCGGAAGAGAGGCAGGTAAGGAGGTTGTTAAGTTCATTGGCTCTCCCATCACACTTTATTTGGAGAAGGAGTGAAAGAAGGAAATCAGTGACGATGATGAGTCAGAGGATGACAAAGAGAAAGAAGATGAGCCGGAAACCCAAAATTGAAGATGTAGGATCTGATGAAGAAGATGAAGGCAAGGATAAGAAGAAGAAAACAAAGAAGATCAAGGAGAAATACATTGATCAGGAAGAGCTGAACAAGACAAAACCCATCTGGACATGGAACCGTGATTATGTCAGACAAGAGGAGGAGTATGGTGAGTTTTATGAGTCCCACCAATGATTGGGAAGAAAAGTACTTTTCTGTGGAAGGTCAGCTGAAATTCAGAGCTCTGCTCTTCATCCCCCGTGTTCCCCCTTTGACCTCTTTGAAAACAAAAAAAAAAAAAGAAGAAGAAGAAGAAGAAGAAGATTAAACTGTATGTGTGCCGTGTCTTTATCATGGACAGTTGTGATAAGCTTATTCCCGAGTATCTTAATTTTATATGAGGTATGGTAGACTCTGAGGATCTGACCCTCAACATTTCAAGAGAGATGCTGCAGCAGAACAAAATCCTGAAGGTCATCTGTAAGAATATTGTCAAGAAGTGCCTAGAACTCTTCTCTGAACTGGCAGAAGATAAAGAGAATTACAGAAAGTTCTATGAGGCCTTCTTGAAAAACCTCAAGCTTGGAATCCACAAGGACTCTACCAATAGGTGCCGTTTATCTGAACTGTTGCGTTATCACACATCTCAGTCAGATGAGATGACTTTGTCTGAATATGTGTCCAGAATGAAGGAATCCCAGAAATGCATTTACTATGTCATTGGTAAGAGTGTTGAACAGGTACAGAAACAAGGTTTTGAAGTAGTTTACATGACAGAGCCCATTGATGATTACTGAGTGCAGCAGCTAAAGAAATTCGATGGGACGACCCTTGTCTCTGTTACTAAGGAAGGGTTAGAACTTCCAGAGGATGAAGAAGAGAAGAAAAAATGGAGGAAAGCAAGGCAAAATTTGAGAATTTGTGCAAGCTAGTGAAGGAAATTCTGGATAAGAAGGTTGAGAAAGTGACAATCTTCAATTGGCTGATGTCTTCACCCTGTTGCACTGTGATAAGAGCATATGGCTGGACAGCCAACATGGAATGCATCATGAAGGCACAGGCATTGAGAGACAACTCCACGACGGGTTAAATGATGGCCAAGAAGCACTTGGAGGCAAACCCAGATCACCCCATTGTGGAGGCTCTCAGGCAGAAGGCTGAGGCTGACAAGAATGATAAGGCTGGTAAAGACCTGGTGGTGCTGCTTTTTGGGACGGCTCTGCTGTCTTCAGGTTTCTCCCTTGTGTAAGAAATAAAATTTATGTAGAGTGATAAAATTAAAATTATCATGGTTTCAAGGGGTTTATTGAACTCCATTTAGAAAAATGAAGCCACATGCCTGTTGAGTTAGTTCAAAATATGTGGGCCCTGTCACATCCTCCTCCCATTCTGGCTCCTGCTTCCGAGGCAGAAAAGAGCAAGTACCAATCCCATCCTCAGTCTTTATACTCCTGTTTACCTTATTACACTTCCTGTAGATGTGATTATCCAAGAGGAATCATGGGAAATGTAGTTTGAAAGAGATCTAAATGTCCACAGGAGGTTTAGACCAGGGACCTCAAAATTATTTCAAGGACTCCCAAATTTCCAATATCACACTTGAAGATCCCCAGATTCACTCAAACAAAATTTACCGCATGATTAAGCTAAGTCTTGCCATTGATGAGGATGAGGTGACAGCGAAGAGCCCAGGGCTGCTCTTCCTGTTGAGATTCCCACACTGGAAGGCAATGAAGATGCATCCCACATAGAGGAGGTGGATTAAAGAAACCTCTGCATCAGACCCCACTCTCTGTATAGTTTCCCATGTTTCCCACAGTAGCAGTAGAGCCCCTGTCCTGCCTGGCTAGTAGTGTTTTTTTCCCCCTTCTGTTTTCCAGTGTATTAGGGCAGGGCTTTACAGGGTCCTTGTTACCCCTCCTCCCATGTGGGGAGTAGGATGTTGTGTATTGTGGGCTGTTTATTTTTATTTTGTTCTGAAATTAAAATATGCAGAATAAAGAGAATGCCATTTTTACACAAAATAAAATAAAATGAGCTACAGAAGGAATTAACAGAACACTCCATTATCTTTGCCAAGAAAACCCCTAAAATAGGATCACAGAGTCAGATATGACTAAAAACAACTGAATAACAAAACATTTTCAGAAGGTAGAGTTTTCAATCCAATATATTTTTCTAAATTCACAAATTAGAAAAAAATGAACCTACTCTATATAATTTTGCAAAGATAAGAAAAACTAAGAGGTATAGAACAGAAAAATATTGAAGAGGAGGAAGAATCTGACAGAAGAAAATAAAAAATATAACAATATTAAGAGGAGACATGATTTCTCTGTGTTAACTAATGACCTTGAAGGTAAGCTATACAGAGACAATTTATATATAATAGCTCTCCCAGAAAATAGAACAAATTTTTTTTTTAAAAAACCAGCATCATAATTCTGGGACTAATACAAAAAATTACTCAAAAAATAGAAAACAAAGTATTGCTTAAAAGATTATGTAGATTATTTCTAGAACAACCTTTATATTTTGAATACCAAGATACATGGTATTTATGTTTCACAATTGCAATGAAAATTAATAAATCAGTAATTAGAAAGCACTAACTATATTGCAGGAACCGTGTAAAGCACTAGTGAGGAAGAAAAAGAAAAAGCAAGAGCATTCCCTGCCTTTAAGGAGCTTACATTCTAATGTTACTACCTCCATTAAAATAAGTTAACATAATAGGACTGGCAACTAATTAACAATATCAGATGTAAATAAATATTTATATAGTATATTCAGTTTTCAGTAACTCAAATTTCTCTATTTATCAAACATATCTTTTCAGAGTTCCAAGTCACAGATTTTGGTTCCGTGTGCCATCCTAACAATTAATTCAGTGATGTGAAGCTTTCAAATTCCCTAAGGCAGTGATGGGCCAGATTGGGGTGGGGGGCCTGAAATGTTCTATCCAGCCACTCGATATTATTCCTAATCTAACAAATACAATGAGTAGGATACAATACAATGAAACTTCAAAAGATTTGCCTTAGAAACAAACTGACAGATGAGCATTTCCTTTCCTTTGGCCCCCTGTTTAAAAAGTTTGTCCATCACTGGCCTAAGGAATAATCTTAAATCAAGCTACTTTGTGACTCTCTATGTGGAAGCTTTTCAAGGTTTGTGTAAGGAGAAAGATAATTGACTTTATTTCACATGGGCAACAAGTTCAAGGCAGAAAATCATCATTCTTTGAAAAGTATATTAAGAAGGTAGAAAGCATTATCTTAACATAAAGCATTATAAATTGAGCAGGCTCTGATTCAAAAGAAATTTGAGCTTAATAAGATATTTAATAGCAAGGCTAAGTTGGTGCTATCCTGACTGGCAAAATTACTTTGAGTCAAGGGAGAAAGTAGGAAAATTATTACCATGTAGGCTTACAGAAGCCATTCATATAATGCCATAGCAGTGGGAGAAGATTAAGGTGGTGATTTACTAACTGATAAGAAAATGGAACCAAACCTTGAAAGACTGTATCAAAATCTTGTTGAATCATCTCTCTCAATGGACATAAGTTAAATTTGTAACTCCTTAATTTCCCAACATGAAAAGGCATATGTGTAATAATTAGACACATAAAGAAAATAAAATGAATTATTTTCATTTTCCAGGAAGAACTACTAAGTAGTTTATTTTTTCATTTTAGCCTACCAAAGAGTATCCTATGGCCAGATAGAATGACTGAAGGAACATACAAAAGCATTCTAAAAGCTCTATCTTAGAGTAGTTCAAAGCGTATTTGGCAGATCAAGCAAAGAAAATGTGCTGAACATAGTATCTCTGTCCAGAAGTGCAGCAGGGAGACTGAATAAGTGTGGGGTAAAGAGAGCAAAAGCAGGAAGCAGAGCCAAGGAATCACTCCATGGAGGAGGAGGTCACAGTAGGAATCTGGACTCGGGTTCCAGCACTGCCAGTAATTCAATTTGCATGATCAGCATTACATGGTTTTGAAGCTGGTCTTAATCCTCTGCCAGATCATTCCCTCTGTGCTTATATTAAATAAGAGTGGAGATATGTAGGAAACATATCTTTAGATATAGCAAACTTAAGGATCTTTCGGTGATGTATTCCTCCCAATCATCTCAGTATTTTGTTTTTAACTTTTTAACAGAAGTACTTAACTAATTTTATGTTTATCAGTGAAACCAACCAATACATCGTTATGAATGCTATTTGGCCAATTTTAGCATAAAAGTTACATATGTGAGTAGTATATTTTTTTTGAAACTTGAACATGATTCCATTAGTCCTTTAGTTTAAGAAGCTTTATTATTGCTGAATGCATTGCTTACTTACTTTGGAATGATTCACTGCATGATTATGAAAGGGAATTTCTCATTTTGATTGAAACAGGTAGAAATATATGTAAGCAGACAGTTAAGAATAGTCTGCCTTCTCATTTTGAATATAATTTATTGGTATATTCTATATAGGGAAGAGTTAACTTCTATGATTACATGGGGGAATGTTAGTGATGTACTCAGATATAAATTTCTCCATTCGAGGCATCACAATATGGCTATATTTCTCCCATTGCTTCCTTGCTCCATTGACATCTTCTCTTTTTTCTTCTCCTATCTCATTCCAAGGGGAAAATAGTAGAAGACTGATTAATTAGGAAATCTAAAAAAACATGATAAAATTACATTGAGAATTTGACAAAATGCCCATGACAATGTATAGGAAACTGTCATGGTCTCAAAATAGTTGGTGTCACAGAATGAACCTATGAATACCTTAATATGGGGGAAATGTTCATTATGTAAGAAGTTACCACCCAAATGTAATTTATACTTCAAATGTGATATGTATATATTTATATATGAAATACTAATTATAAACTCTAGTAAAATATAAATTCTTAAAGTAAGGAATTGTATTGTTTTTAATCTTTGCAACTCTACTGCCTCTCATAGCGCCTTATACATTTTATTATTTCTTTATTTTTTATTGTTGTTCAGTCTTATCTGATTCTTCATTACCCCACTTGGGGTTCTATTGACAAAATTTTGGAATAATTTGCCATTTTTCTTTTCCAGATCATTTTACAAAAGAAGTAGTGAGGAAAATGGGGGCTAAGTGAGTTGTTCAGGGTCACACAGCTGATTAAGTGTCTGAGGCCAGATTTGAACTGAGGATGATTTCCTGACATCAGATCTGGTACTCCTATTGTCTGAACCACCTTAAATTTATTCATTGACTTATCAATTTTATCCAAACATGGAGGGAAATTTTTATTCTACCATGGCGCAGAATACAGAATATTAATGTGACCTGCCTTAGTCACACAATATGTATAAGAAGGTAGCCTCCAAAGCCATTCCCCTAGACTACTTCTCACTCTATACATATATATGTATATATATTTTTTGTTTCAAATATGTATTAAGTTGAATTGCCCTAACCAGTGAAGTTATGCTTCCCCATATTTATTTTCTATACATATCCATTGTCTCCATCTCTTTCCTTCAAACTACACATTTAGCATTCTCATGTTTTCTCTTGCCTAAGATTTTCTTCTATGACACCTAACTCAAGTTCATCTTTCAGGAAGTATATTGACTTTTGAAACACCAAATTACCATAAATCCTTTCATTTCCTATGTCTTATTCATTCTACTGCCGGCTTTCATAGGAAAAAGCAATTGTAAAGGGATTAGAATAATAGATATTAGGCATCATTTGTAGGAACTAGAAATGTTAATAAATAAAAATACCAATGTGGGCATGATAACTGTTTCCAGGTATTTAAAGTTTTGCCAAGGTCATAGAAAGGAGTGGAATTGTCATGCCTCATTCTAGAAGGCCAGTCCAGGAGCAATGGCTAGAAATTTAGGCTTATTGTCAGGGAAATTTTCCTAACAACTTGAATTTTCCAATAGTAGAAGAATTTCCCAGTTCTACTTCCAAAATCCATGACCTCCAAAAGCACAAGACATCACTGGGTCATGGCTCTTCTGGAGGTTTATTTACTCACTCTCCAGAATGTACTATAAACTTGCTCCCCAGGCATGGTTCCTGAACTAGATAAGCTTTCCCTTTTCTTTCTTATTCCCACTTGATAATTATTTAATTGCCTGAATATCACATGCTATATTTTTTAAATTTCCATTTCTTTTAACAAGTAGAAATTTAGAAATTCAGTGCATTATTATGAGTAATTTTGAGCTCAAAACTGACCGTTTATAAATGTGCAGTCATCATGGTAATGGTTGAAATGCTAGTGTTAATCACTATTTTTTTTTGACAACTGACTTTAAAAAAACTCTCCCATCTTCTGTAGAGAATAGGAGAAATGACATTGTTCTAATGTTTCGTAGTGGAAAACGCAATTTGATTGTCAATCCTATAAAACTGTATTACATATGCTATTTCAGATTTCATTTTTGTTTTTGTTTTTTTAAACCCTTAACTTCTGTGTATTGGCTCATAGGAGGAAGAGTGGTAAGGGTGGGCAATGGGGGACAAGTGACTTGCCCAAGGTCACACAGCTGGGAAGTGTCTGAGGCCGGATTTGAACCTAGGACCTCCCATCTCTAGGCCTGGCTCTCAATCCACTGAGCTACCCCTCTGCCCCTCAGATTTCTTTTAATCACACCTCTGATGTAAAACTCAGGAAGTGCCTTATGTTTCCAGTGTTTTGTGGTTTGACCTTCATCATTTCATAGTCAAGAATGGATTGATGGCCAGCCATCTGAAATTAAACTAGAAAAATCAAATCTGAGACCTTATTGAGACTGTTTGGGATATAACATTTCCAGTGTCAAATGAAATATTCTTGAATTCACTGTCATTTCCTAGTGGTGTAAAGTTGACCAAATCATCAGATTTAGAAATTTACAAATTAGTTTAGGTTTGAGCTTCCTGTCATGAAGAAAGTTCCACTAAAAGGATAGAACTTTCCACCCTTTGTCTCACTTTTGTTTTTATTTCTTAAAAGTTTCAATGTATTTCTATTTAAATGAACCCTTGTAAAATTTCTCTGTAGTTAATTTGCCATCTGTACATCCTAATGGAAAATAGGCAAGAGCTGGTTGATAGCATAGATAAAATGTTCACATTATCTTGTAATGAAATTGTTACTAATGCTCTCTTTCCACTAGGGTAACTATCGGTGCCCTCTTCCTGTTTTCAAAATGACAAGCTATAGTTAAGCTTATATAAAGATATAAGTCTACAATTTCTGATAATGTTATTATCTGTAAATATATTTCAATACTTGTCTTATTTCTCAATGAGAAAAGAAGGTTTTTTTGAGAAGACAATTTAGCAAATACATGATACTTTACTCTCAGAAGAGACTGCAGGATCAGGAAGGAAGGTTTCCAGGGGGAAGCCAATTCATTGCATTCTTGTTATTCTGATTGCTCAGATTTTCCTAAATGGGAGAAACTCAATTACACAATTTGTAGTATTGGGAGGTAACCTAACATTAGAAAAAATTGCCTCCCTTGGAGTTGAGAAGACCTAGTCCTGCGGTATGGCATTTAATAGCTTGGGGTTACCTCAGGAATTGCTTAGAATTCATATAAATGAGGAGTTCCCCACACTAGTGAAATCACAGATCCTTAGTGGATATTTCATTAACTTTCAATACATTCCACCACCCTGTCAATTCACTGGGGGAAAAAAATCAAATTGGATTTTTTGGGCCAGTTCAAGTAGTACTTCTAAGAAAACATGCCTGAATCTGTAACCAAGTAATCAGTCAGGCCACTCTCAACTCTCTTAAAGTGATATTTTTAACATACAGGTTTAACTTTGTTCAGGAAGTTTCAGTGGCTCCCTGTATCTTATAGAATGAAATATATATTCTTCCATTTGTCACTGAAGGCTTATCACTATCTGGCTCTAGCCCACTTTTCTAGACTTGTTCTATTTAATTCCCCATTCCATTATACTCTGCACTCAAGAAAAATGCCCTACTTGCTCTCTCTCACATATGGAATCTTCCACATTCCATCTTTGTCTTCTTTTTTCCACTATCTTTCTCACTTGGGAGGTGCTACCTTAAAAAATCCTAGCTCATTCCCAACTTAAACTAAGTGTACCTCCTTTGTGAGGTCTTTTCTGGTCAACCTAGTTGCCAATGCCCACCCTTCCTAATTAAATCTTCTTTTGATACACAGCGTAGGTATGATTTTTTTATGTAAGACCTTTCCTTACTCTCTCAATCACTAGTATTCTCTTATCATCATCTTGAAATTAACTTTGCATAGATTTATATTGTTGGGTTTCAAAAAGATAGTGCAAGAACTGGTTTCTCTATATTTTTATCTATGTGGTCTCACAGACTCCCTTGCACCTGGAAGAGCTTAATAAAGTCCTTGGATTAAATAAATGAGTACATACCCTACTGCAAAACCCCATGATTGGGCATATTGTAACATGTTATTATAGGATTGTCTCAAAACAATTTACTAATGAAGAGGGAAAAATGTGGGGTTGTTTTTGTCCTTTTTGTTGCTTTTTGATGATATATTCTTCCATATTCTTTGAATATATACTGGTCATCCATATAGTGAATGTCCTACCAACAGGCTATGACATGGATAGTGGGAGAATATTTTACAATTTTGAAAATAAATAAATCTAAATATAAACCAAGACATATTCGAAAAGGTTGGATATTTAAGGCTTATACATTTTGTTGTTAAGTCAATTTTCAATCCTGTCTGACTCTTTGTGATCTCTTTTGAGGTTTTCTTAGCAAAGATACTGAAGTAGTTTTCCATTTCCTTCTCTAGCTCATTTTATAGATGAGTGATTTGCTCAGTCCCTGGTAAATATCTGAGGACTGATTTGAACTCAGGACTTCCATTATATCCACTATACCACCTAGTTACCTCAAGAATTTACTAAAAGCAAAAATAATATTAAATTCCTTGGTCTTTAAATTCACATTTATGAGCCAAATTAACTTTACATGAGTTTTAAATTGACTTTATCCAAATGTTATAATTTTATTCTTAATGGAAACCTTTTTTTAGTGTGTAGAACCTATTCTTTATATGATATCTCATTTTGTATATAATATCTGGGGACAAATAATATTTTGGGTTATGTTTCCAATGGTTCCATTGCTGCTTTCTGTGATTTGGGGCAAAGTTTGGAGATGTTTAATGTTTTTGTTTCAAGTAGAATTCATTTTTTCTTCCAATTTTCTAGCAAAAAGGAAATTGCTATAAACAAAACAAAACAAAACACATCATATTGTTAGAAGTAAATGGAATTCCTTGAATGTATTGCTCTAAGCGATTATTACACTGACATAACTTATGATCTGAGTCAGTGATTTGTTTTGATTAAAATATTCTTGATTACTTTCAGTTTTAGAGGTTGCATGATATAGTAGAGAGAAATCTGGAAGATTTCGAATTAAATTATTTTTTCTTTGTGATTATATTTAAGTCTCTTAATATCTCTGTGCTTTAGGCAACTTTCACAGGCTTAGTGGAAAGATTTTACAAACGTGAAGTCCCCTACATAGAAGAAATCACTCATCTTTCCTGTGTTGCCGTATTTACAGTTTACAAATATGAACTGTATGGTCAGGCATAGACTTAAAGCTAGTTGAAGTAGATGGATTCTTTGTAGTGTGATTTTGTTGTTGTTCATTCTTCATTTTCATAGAGGACAAATAGCATTATGGATTGAATTGGATTTAAGTGAAGGAGAAATGCACAAAATATTCAGCTTCCCTCTTACAGACATTGAAGGCCAGTGGCAGAACAAAAGTCAGGATGATTGGTAATGGCTTAGGATGTAGTGAATGACTTTGGCTTCTCCAATGTCTAAGCAAGCTCTGAGTGCTCCATGATACTAGCTCTAGCTGCCTTCATGGTTGCTATTTTCATCTCGCCATTTTGCTAGAGGAAGTCTTTACATATTTAGGATAGATATCCAGTTTACTCATCAATGGGTTTGAGACCTGTCACTTAACCTCAACCTAGTTTAGCCCAACTGCTGAGACAGTGGCCCCTGCCATTGCTACAGCTCCTTGAAGCCACTGGTGAGAATTGGGTGGCCAGCAGAACCCCAAAAGTGGATGGGCAGCCCTAAAAAGTGTTCAACAAGCCCTTCCACTAGTCCTTCCTGCATACCTTAGACACCTCTATGTTACCCCCAAGAGAAAAGTTTTACATCAGGAGTTTTAAGTTTTCACAGTTAAAAAAAACAATGCTTTAGTTCAAGACACATTTCTTGAAACACAAATTCCCTAAGGTTGATAAACTAATAGGTTATTAGCATTAATAATTCAATGTTTATCATTTTATAAATACACATATAAAATAATTCTTAAAGAGGGCTTTTAGAGGTATACATTCAGTTGATTGTATGAGTAAAGTACCATAGGTACAATAAGACCAATATGAGTAAAATGTTGATCAAAGAAATTTAGTGACTTTCTTGAAACTTCCACATATGGCTTCTACTTCTTCCCCCTGGCGCCAAAGAATCAAACTATATAAATATAAGGTATTTTTTTTCAAATTCAACGTTACATAATTTGTATCATTTTTAATATTAGCAAATAGTTCTGCCAGTTACTATTGCTATGACCATGGGATAATCATAATTTGTTTGCGTCTCAGTTTGACATATGCCACTGCTTTGCTTCTGTGATCCATGATTCTACAAAATTCTCAGAATTATGACTAAAATAATATGCTGTAGATAATGCAGCCAGAACAGACACCAGGCATGACAGCCAGAGGCAGCAGTGGGAGGAACTCAGTCCAACAAGGTCCCACCTTGGCGGGATTGAGTAGAACCCAGTTAAACCAAGCTACACTGAATAGCTCACACAGCAGGCCAACAAGCCTGCTTTTAAAGAGTGCTTAATCTGGGACTGAGAGAGTTTAGCCAACCCCAGGCACATGCAAGCATGAGACAGTAATCTCTCCAACCAAAAATGAAGCTAACCTTCAGCATGTAGACAAAATCAAGAGAAAAAATAACTTCCAAATGAACAAAAGACAATGAAAAAGCATGATATTAAAAAAAACAAGCAAATAAAGAAAACTTAATAAGAAAGATGATCCAAATATAAGCTCCGCAGAAGAGAAGATAGCAAAACAGAAATGAAAATTAATGAAGCCTCAAAAGAAAAAGTGAAAGTATCTCAAGTCCATAATGAACTCCTGGAAAAACTAAAAAAAAGATAGAAAAAAGAAGTAAGAAACTTAGAAGAAAAATTAGAAAAGAAAATGATAGAAAAAATCAACAAGTTAGAACAAAAACTTATTGAAAAATATGATTTCCTAAAAAAGGAAATGCAGTACCTCAAACAAGAAAATAATTTCCTAAGAAAGTACAAAGCCTTAAAGAAAAAATGGTTCCCTAAAAATTAGAATTGTACAAATGGAAGCTAATAACTTCACAAGAAAACAGGAAACAATAAAACACACTTAAAAGAATAAAAAATATAATAAAATTTGTAATCTCCTAATGGAAAAACAACTGACCTATTCCAGAAAGAGAATCTAAGAATCATTAGATTGCTTGAAAGCCATGATCAAAAAAAGAACCTAGATACCATGAAAGAAGTTATCAAGGAAAATTGCCCTTATGTTCTTGAGCAAGAGAAGAAAATAAAATTTGAAAGAATACACCCAAATTTAAAATCCTTGTACTACTATGGACAAACACCATACATCTGACATCAAGAAAAAATGTATTCTGCAATGTAAAAGATCTAGGCCTACAACCAAAAATGATCTACCTAGGAAAACTGTGCCTAATATTTCAGGGGAAAATTGATATTTAATTAAATAGATAAAATTCAGGCATTCCTTATGAAATACCCAGAGATAAAAAGGAAATTCAGTGATTTAATTTGACAATCAAAATAAGCATAAAAAGATTTTTAAAAATCTCAATGGAATCAGTAGGGTTAAACTAATCTCATTCTTGCATAGGAAAAATGGTCGCTAGGATACTTAGGATTTCTGTATTTCAAAAGATACCTAATTTATTTCATATATTTTAAGCAACCAAGGAAAACAATATGGTTCAACTGATTATGTTCCTTGCTTGGAAAAACCATAATTAGAATTCTTTTTTTTTAAACCCTATTGGCTCCAAGGCAGAAGAGTGGTAAGGGCTAGACAATGGGGGTCACACATTTAGGAAGTGTCTGAAGTCAGATTTGAACCTAGGACCTCCTCTCTCTAGGCCTTTCTCTCAATTCGCTGAGCCACACAGCTGCCCCCAACTAGAACTCTTAAGATGCTTATGGTATAAGAAATATTTAAGATACTCAAGAAAATTTAAGGTAGTAAAGGGAAACAATGAGGTTAAACTGAATACATTACTAGACAGAGATGTGTCTTAAGATACTGAAGATACTTTATCACTATTTGGACAATGAAGAGGAACATACATAGGCAAAGAGCAGGAAGCAAGTTGAATACAATGAGATTTTTTTATATCAAAGGATAAAAAAGAGTAATATATTGTGCAAAGAGAAAAGGAGAGAAAAGGGAAAAATGGGGGATAACTCAACTCACAGAAGGAGGCATGAAAGAATCAATACAGTTTAAGGGAAGATGAAGGGGTGGTGGGCAATGCTTAAAGCTTACTTGCATCGTAATTGGCACAAAGTGGGAATAATATCCACTCTCAGGTATAAAAATCTATCTTAACCAAAAGGGAAATAAGAAGGGGAAGAGGGACCCCCCCCAAAAAAAATAGGAGAAGGAACTCAGAAATATGCATACATAAAAGCAAAAACATTTGTTAACAGGGAAAGGCTGAAAGAAACATAGGAGAAAGGTAAACAGGGGGAAAACAAGGTAGAGGAATCAGATAAGGAAAAAGGACCTACATATACAAAATATTTTCTGCAGCTCTTTTGGTAGTGCCAAATAATTGGAACCCCAGGGAATGTCTATCAATCAGGGAATGGCTGAACAATCTGTGGCATATGGTGGTAATGGAAAATTATTGTCCCAGAAGACATGATGAATAGGATGAGTTCAGAAAAACCTGGTAAGACCTATATGAGCTGACAAAGTGAAGTGAGCAAAACCAGGAGAGCAATGTGTAAAGTAAGAGAAATATTGTTCAGTGATCAAGTGTGAAGGTGCTAAAAAACTATCATCAGCAAATAAAAGATCCAAGTTAACCCAAGGGACCTATAATAGAAAACACTATCCACAACCAAAGAAGAAAATGTTGGAACCTGGTTGGAAGTCAAGACATGCCATCTTTCATTTTATTTACTTAATTAGTTGTTTGTAATGTATGTGATAAATGTTCTCAGTAATGACATGGAGAATATAAAAATATGTAATACATGAAAATACTGGTCAGGCCTATGTTATCAGTCTGTTGATAGCCTTGGGGAGGGAGGATGGGGAGGAAGAAGATTTGAACTGAAAAATATCAGAAAATGACAAATATGGACTTAATGTGTGTGTGTGTGTGTGTGTGTGTGTGTCAGTGTCTGTGTCTGTATGTGTGTGTGTATACACTATCCCTGTGAAATCTAAATCTGAATGGAGGGGGGAAATTACCTTTCTTATATTTACACTTGAAAAAAAAGGCATTTTGATTAGGAAAAGATGATGTTGAAATGTTTCAAATGCCCTTAATCTCATTCACCCAATCGAATGGGTAAGGAGTTCATGAACACACATTAAAGAAGAATTTGATAATCTCGAGCAAATTGTTTAAACATAGTCTATAAACTTAGGCTATTCTACAACTTTTCTTCTATTCCTGGAAGTATGAATGTCTTAGGTACTACTTAAAAATATTTTAACAGGATGAAACAAATAATAGGCTCAGTAAGTTGGTTTTATAGAATATTTTGAATAATCCTACTCAAGGCTTTTGAGTAGAATGGGAGAAATAGATGAATTCCATGGCAAGCACATAGTGGTCTCTCAGAGAGAAGATAGCTAACCCTCTAGTCATAGGGGAAAAAGATATATATATATAAGGATTTGGAGTAACTACTTTAATAAATATATGCTTGGTTACTTCTGTGTAACTGGAAGAGGAGAGAAAAGGTCTTTAAACTCCAAAGAAATAGTTTGTGCCAGTTCTCAAAGATGGCACTGAAGCCCTCCTCATGATTGAGTAACATTAATTAGAACAATTCAGAGGAGTTCTATCTCCAGAGCAGGAAAGAGATCAAGCCCTAAGTTCACTCCAGTTAATGTCCCTTATGCTCATCCTTATCTAGTACTTAGAGGAAGTAATTGGTCTACTAATGACTATGAGAAGATAAATATGTTAAAGACAACTGCAAGAGAAGTCAACAGAGAAAAAAAAAACAAAAGAAAATACCTATTGAGGAAGTTATAGCCAGTTATAGCCATAGGAATCTCATCCTAACACTCTCTGTGAATTAGAAATTACCCAGTTTCAGATTTTATGCTGGAACCAAAATTAATTTGATTGCATAATGCTTAAAGTGTTCATATACTTTGACCTAATAATACTGTTCTTAAGAATATACCCCCAAGACACTCATACACAGAAAGGAAAGACCCATATATTATTACATGGCTGTTGAAGCAGTACTTTTTGAAGTAGCAAAATCAAGTAAATATAGGAACAAAACAAGTCCAAATGAATTGAATATAGTTTTACAAATTGTCATATGTAAGTGTAGTGAAATATTATTGTGCCCTAAATCCAAATAAATAAATATGAGAAATTCATGGTAACATAGGAAGACTTGAGTAAGTGTTTTAGAATGTGGAAAGCACAACAATATAAAGTGACTAAAATAAGGAAAATTGAAAATGTCAATGAAAGGTAGCTCAGAGTAAGGAAAAGGTTAATTTGAACACTAGAAAATAGATGATTTTAAAGTAATCTTCCTCTTCTAGTGACTGAACAGAGCTAAACTTTTTGTTTTGAATTGTATCATTCCCTTTTTATTTTGAACAAACTATGGATTTGTGGGCAAAGAAAGGGAAGCTATCAATAAGATTGCCAAATAAAAGAAAGAAAAAATAAGTCATTGAAACATCTATAAAAGGCACACAGAATAGAATTGAAAGAGAAACAGAGGGAAACAGGCAAGCAAAACAGCTTTGAAAGTAATATATTTATATATATATACACACATATATGAATAACAAATATGGACTTTCACATAAAATAAGCATGTAGCAAGAACATATAAGCAAACATTTAATAAAGTAAATATATAATAGACATTCATGTTTTCACCTATAATTTTCATCTACATTGTATATGGAAATGTTTTCTCTTTTAAAGTATTCATAATGTTGAGAATAAAATAATTTTTAAAAAAGTATAAATATTACACATATACATAAGAATACTTTGGATCTGTTTTTTAAAACATTTTCCTAAATTATTTTTCTTTGTTACATGTTGGGAAGTGGGATACTAGGGAAGAATATCAGCAAATGACTGTTGTGTAGTAAAAAAAACAAAAGGCATGAATAAAATATTTTCAAAATGTATAATGCTCTCCTATTCTTCTTTCCCTATTAATAAAACTTTTTGTTATATTATAGATAATGTGTGCTTGAAAGTGTGAAATTGATGCCAGTAAACTGAGCCATTCCACTAAGCAATTTATATTTAGAGGTTCAGGATGAGAGAATGACAACATTCAGGATTAACCCATTGCCTTTCTATTATAACTGCCTCTGACACAAAGATTACATAAATATAATACTTGAAAATGTATATGCAAAATATAGACACTTTTTTACACAAGATACAAAAATCAGATTTTATTCTGTCTTTGGGTGGTTCTCAAAAACCTTATGCTTGGGAGAAACAAAAAAAAATCTACATTTTTACTCTACATTTTCAAGCATATACTGCACACTGAGGAAACACAGCAAAATTGGAAGCTATAACAATCTGTCTTGCATCAAAGAAATACAGTACTGACATCTGCCAGACAATGCCTTGCCTAGCTCACTGAAACAGTTATTGCTCTAAGCACATCATTTCCAACCATGACATCAACAATGGGAAAGACACCAAGTGTTTATTTTATAGGAGCAAGTGTTTCATTGCTTCTCTCAAAGCAAAAAACAAACAACACAAAAAGGGAAATTACATTCCAGCCACTGGTACAGTACTTGTCTTTATGACTGTTTGACAAGTTCATTTGTTCCATCAGTGTTTATGTAAAAGTACACTTTGCTACATTATCATAACTACACCAAATGTTTTTGAGATTCCTCCCAGATACAAGGATGCTCATTGTAAAGGATGATAATTGAACTTGTTGTACACATCCCATAGTCTAATCTAAATATTTGAAGACAATGCTTATTTTACATATAGGTGGTTCTCAAAAGGTTTTTTTTAATCTTAAAATCATCCTTGCTTTACATTATCATCTTTATCAATTTTTTATCTTAAGACTTACCACTTTGAAAGCTAAGAAGCTAGAAGGATAAATGAAGAAATAAATAAAGGAAGAATAAACCCTTTTAGCATCAGGAAATGTATGAAGAAAAAGCTGGGGTCCTACTAGAAAACTTGATACTATTACACCTGATGGTTATAAATTAATTTTGGTTATTCACTTTTATCCTTTAATCATAAAGATAATTCAAAGATTTAAAAATTTAAAGTACTTTTTTAGGATATTGTGTAATATGATTAACAAATACAAAGGTTAGAGATGAAATTCACAAAGGAGTATTTTGGGGTTATGTAAGAATGTATGGGTTAATGGATTATATTTACTTCCTAAATTATATGCTGGCTGTGAAAATGAGATTCACTAAGAGAAAGCTTGGGATCATCAAGAAAAATAAAAAATGTCAGAATATCTCCATTTCCTTATTTAATAAGGGAATTAGTTATTAGAATGCTATATGCAGAATACATAGAAATGTGTATATTTGTGTTCATTATCTAGTTATCTATAGTTACTTTTAATGCCTTTATGAGTGACACAAATGAACTCATCATGGAGTGTTTATCAAAATTGTAGAGAAGAAATGTGAGATACTTCACAAGCATATGATATGAAAAAGATAGGTGTACATGGATATAAGCTCAATATGAAATAACTTATGTATTTCCCTCTCCTTTACCTTTTACCCTTATACTAGTATAATTTTCACATGTATTAGCAAAATGATGGAGATGATAGTCCTTCTGTACTCAGCCCTGGTCAGACCACATTTTGTTCAACTGTGGTTTCCATATTGCAGTAAGGAAAATGACAAATTAAAGTGTTTCTAGAGGGAATTGATCAGTTTGGAGAAGGAAACATGAGGTCCTGATAATAATAAACTGAAGATCTTTTTTCACAAAGAAGAGTTGTCATGGGGTGGAAGTAGATATTTCCCAAAATGATTATTCCAAAACTTCTCTCTTCTCAAAACTCCAATTCATCTTTAAACTGCTTATTCTGAATGACACAATCTGAGAGTTGAAAGTAACTTTAGTGGCCATCTAAACTATACCCCAAAGAAATTGTTTCTATAGCTATTAAGTGGCCATTCATTCTCTGCTTGAAGATTTCCAGTGACAAAGAACCTACCACCTACCAAGACAACCTATTCCATTTTAGAAAAAAAAATTGAGTGGTCAGGGTTATTTTTTTCATGGCATCAAGTTTTGATTTCCCTCTGCAATTTCAACACACTAATGGCTCCTGGCTCTGCTCTCTGAGCCAAAAACAAAAAGTCTAATACCTTTTCCACATGAAAATCCATAAAAATATTGAAAAGGTTTTCAGAGCAGAGGAAAGATGGAGATACTAAAAGATTTAGAAAATGCACAAGACTGAATCTTGATATTGGGAGAAATTATTTTGTATCACTTTTTCCAGCCCAATATCAATAATGAGATAGAGAACTCTAGGAATATTAGTGATGAGCCTAGCTAGAAGCGTATCATTGATACAGTATTCCATCACTAAGGACTGAAAGAAGAGTAAAGTATTACATCTAGGCAAGATGAACTCTCAACCTGACAGCAGGCACATCAACCTCATGCATGGAATTGTAGCTCCATTGCTTACTATGTAGTTTAAGGTCACTGCCCCGGGGCAGACTAAAGAGGGGACCTCCATCAGTACTGCTGTCCTGAAATAAGGAGTTGGTACAATTCCAAATTAGAAACAAATTCAGCAACAAACCACAGTTTCAGCTTCTAGTACAGTATCTGAATTTTGTAGCAGTGATCTGCGTTTTTCCCTGGATCTCATCTGGCACTGAAAGGTTCCTGCCTCTGGAACCCTAAAATAACATTCTTTAATCCAAGAAATGAGCAGCAGGAATGACCAGCCCAGATTTTCCCTCCATAAGGACATGGAACCCAGCACTAATAAAACTTCAAATCAACAAGTAGTTTGAAAGAATGAACAAAGAAACATATAGTAAGAATTGCCCCATAAAGTACAATTATGGTAACAAGGACATTCAAGACCCAAAACCAAAAGAAGAGAATTATTAAAAAAACATTTAGTCTTTAAAAAAACACATTTCAGCCCAAATTCAAATAGAATTCCTAGAAGAGATAATACAATAGCTTTCTTAAAATTACTTCTAATGTTGAGATGGTGAAATAGGATAGAAGATTACTTTATTCTTCAATTTCCCCCTCAAATAATTTTTTTAAGGAGCTCACATTATTTATTTTAAAATATTTTGTTACATTAAATGTTTCCAAATTTTATACAATTTAACCTTAATTTTTATTATTTATTTTTTATTTTTTAACATTTATTAATATTCATTTTTTAGAAAAGTTAACATGTTTACATGATTCATGTTCCTACTTTCCCCTTCACCCCTCCCCCCACCCCTGGTTGATGCGCATTTCCACTGTTTTTAACATGTGTCATTGATCATGACCTATTTCCAAATTGTTGATCATTGCATTGGTGTGGTAGTTTCAAATCAAAATCCCCAATCATGTCTGCTTCAACCCATGTGTTCAAGCAGCTTCTTTTCTTCTGTGTTTCCACTCCTGCAGTTCTTCCTCTGAATGTGGGTAGCGTTTTTTTCCATAAATTCCTCAGAATTGTCCTGGGTCATTGCATTGCTGCTAGTACAGAAGTCCATTACATTCTATTTTACCACAGTGTATTGGTCTCTGTGTACAATGTTCTTCTGGCTCTGCTCCTTTTGCTCTCCATCAATTCCTGGAGGTCTTTCCAGTTCACATGGAATTCCTCCAGTTTATTATTCCTTTGAGCACAATAGTATTCCATCACCAGCATATACCACAATTTGTTCAGCCATTCCCCAATTGAAGGACATACCCTCCTTTTCCAGTTTTTTGCCAAAACAAAAAGTGCGGCTATAAATATTTTCGTACAACTCTGTTTATCTATGATCTCTTTGGGGTACAAAACCAACAATGGTATGGCTGGATCAAAGGACAGGCATTCTTTTATAGCCCTTTGAGCATAGTTCCAAATTGCCATCCAGAATGGTTGGATCAGTTCACAACTCCACCAGCAATGCATTAGTGTCCCAATTTTGCCACATCCCCTCCAGCATTCATTACTCTCCCCTTCTTTCATTTTAGCCAATCTGCTAGGTGTGAGGTGATACCTCAGAGTTGTTTTGATTTTCATTTCTCTATTAGAGATTTAGAACATTTTCTCATGTGCTTATTGATACTTTTGATTTCTTTATCTGAAAATTGCCTGTCACCCTAGACAATATAAAATTTTTAGGAATCTATCTACCAAAACAAACACAGCAATTATACGAAAACAACTACAAAACACTTTCCAAACAAATAAAACTAGATCTAAACAATTGGAAAAACATTGATTGCTCATGGGTAGGACGAGCTAACATAATAAAAATGACCATTCTACCCAAATTAATTTACCTATTTAGCGCCATACCTATCAAACTACCAAAAAACTTTTTTACTGAATTAGGAAAACCTCAAATAATTTTTAAAAGTGCTTTGAGTAGGGGGCAGCTGGGTAGCTCAGTGGAGTGAGAGTCAGACCTAGAGACGGGAGGTCCTAGGTTCAAACCCGGCCTCAGCCACTTCCCAGCTGTGTGACCCTGGGCAAGTCACTTGACCCCCATTGCCCACCCTTACCAATCTTCCACCTATGAGACAATACACCGAAGTACAAGGGTTTAAAAAAAAAAAGTGCTTTGAGTGAACTTTAAAGGGGCAAAAATAGTTAAGTGTCAATGGGGAAAATGACAAATATAAAACAAATAGGGAAGAAGTTGGAAGGGCTCAAGCAATCAGTCTAATGACCTGGAGGCGTTCGTAAGAGATCTCTATAGGAAAATTCACAGGAACACTCTAGCTAAGTTTTATAAGTCCCAAGTTGAGGAGAAAATAATACAAGTAACTAGAAAAAAATAAATATGATGGAGCTGCAATCAGAATAACATAAGATGAATCTTCTACATTAAAACAACAAAGGCATGAAATACAATATTTCAAAGAACAAAGAACCTGAGTTTAAAACCAAGAGTAAACTATCCAGCAAAGGTAAGTATCATCATATAATGAAAAAAAAGATTATTTAATCAAAGAATTTAAAATATTCTTGAAGAAAAAAACAGAATGGAATGAAAAATGGGATCTACAAGAATGAGAAGAAACACAAAATAATATGAAAGATCACTTTTAAAGGATTTAATCATGTGAAACTGTTTACTTCTAATATGGTAAAATGGTATATTTATACCTTGAGAATGATATCATTAATTTGGTGGTTTGAAGGAGCATAGATAGATAGAAGTTTCTAGGTTAAGATAAATATAATGAAATGAGTCAAAAAGTAAAATAAATATTAACTGGGAGACTATGAAAATATGTCACAAAGAATATAAAAATGTTATATAACAAGATTTATACCAGGTGTGTAGTATGGTTTAATATAAGGAAAACTATTAACATAATTTATTACATCAACAAAAACATAACAAAAGTCATATGATTATATTAGTAAATACAGATAACCTTTGGTAAAATAAAACACTAATTCCTATTAAAATACTGGAAAACAATTTTTCCTTAGAATAAAAAGAAATATATATGTAAACCATCAGCAAATATTATACATAAAGGGGACAAGTTAGAAGCCTTCCTTATAGGATTAGTAGTAAAACAAGGATGTCTCTTATTCCAAATATAATTTATTATTGTATTAGAAATGCTAGCAATAGCAATATAAGAGGAAGAAATTGAAGGTTCAGAAAGAGCAAAGAAATAATAAAGCTTTTTTTTTAAAACAAATGATACCATTATATAGAGGAAATCCTAGAGAGACAATTAAAAATTAGTTGACTATCAATAATTTTAGAAAAGTAGTATGATATAAAATAAACTCAAATAAAAAATTAGCATTTAAATATATCAACAACAAATGCTACAAGAAGAGATAGTAAGAAATAACCCATTTAAAATAATAAAAGATAGAATAAAATACTTAGCAATATATTTGCCAAAACAAATATAGAATCTACATGAATATAATTACAAAAATTTCTTAGAACAAATGAAGTCAGATTTTAATAATTGGAGAAATATTAATTAGTCATTGGTAAGCAGAGCCAATATAATTAAAATGACAATCCTACTTAAAATCAGCCATTTATTAATTGCTATTCTAAATAAATAATCAAAAAATAATTTATTGAAGTAGAAAAAATAATTCATTTTGAAAAACTAAAGGTCAAGAATATTAACTGAATTAATGAAAAATGTAAAGGAAGCAGCTCTAGGAGTACAAGATTTTGAACTATATTATTAAGCAGTAATTATCAAAACTATCTGGTACTGGCTAAGATATAGAAAAATAGATCAATGGAACAGAACAGACATAAAATTCACAGTTGTAAAGGATTATAGTAACCCTGTGTTTAACAAAAGTAAAGACCTATGATTTGGGGATAAGAAGTTACTATTTGGGAAAAACTGTTGGGAAAACTAGAAAGCAGTCTGGCATAAACCAGATATACACCAATATCTTAACACCATTTACCAAGTTAAGATAAAAATGGATACATGACTTAGAAAGAAGGGGATAGCCTAAGCAATGGAAAAAACAGGGAACATATTAACTATCAGATTTGTGGACAACCAAAGAATTTATGAATTAACAAGAGACAGAAAGCATTGTGAGATATAAAATGGATAATTTTGAATACATTAAATTAAAAAAGGTTTTATACAAATAAAACTAATGTAACTAAGATTAGAAGGAAAGCAGTAAGTTGCAAAAATGTTTTATAGAGTTTCTTGGGTACAGGTCTCTTATCTAATATATATGTATATGTATACATATATGTATACACACAATTGTCAAATATATAAGAATGTCAGCCATTTGATAACTTATAATGGGTCAAAAGTGATCAATAGACAGTTTTTACATGGAGAAATTAAAACTATATATAAAAATAAGAAAAATGCTTTAAATCTTTATTGAGTAGAGAAATGAAAATCAAAACATCTCTGAGATATCCTTTAATATCTATCAGATTGAAAACTATGATAAAAAGGCAAAAAGAGAAATGTTGGAGGAGATGTGGCAAAATGAGGAAACTGATTAATGATTGGTAGAACTGTGAAATGATCCAACCATTTTGTAGAGCAATCTGGAATTATGTTCAAAGAGTTATAAATCTGCATTGTATTCTGTTGAGGAATGGCAGAACAAGCTGTGGTATATGATTGTAATGGAATGCTATTGTGCTATAAGAAATGATGAACAGGACAATCATAAATAACCCTGAGAAAACTTAGATGAAGTGATGCAAACTGGAGTGAGCAGAACGAACAGGATGATGTACTTAGTAACAGCAATAAAGTATGATAATTAACCCTAAATAAAAAAAAAAATTATCACCAATGCAAAGATCCAAGACAATCCTAAGAAATTCTTGAAAAAAAGCTCTCCACAATTGTAGAAGGAAAAATTGGAATCTTAATGCTGATTGAAGCATACATTTTTTCACTTCATCTCCTTCATGAGTTTTTTTTCTTTGTATACACAATATGTGTCTTTTTTCATGGTATGAAGGACATAGAAATATCTATTGCATGGTAGCACATGTAACCTATATCATATTACTTGCTATATCAGGATGAAAGAGAAAGAGATGTTAGCAGGGATTGCAAGATGTCAAAAATATTATTTTTAAATGTATAAACATGTAAAAAATAAAATTAATTTATTAAAAAAGAGGTGAAGGAAATAACAATTACTCCAGTATCTTTGCAAATAAAACTTCATACAGATTCACAAAGAGTCAGATACAACTGCATGACTGAACAATAACAGATTCAAAATATTGCAAAAATAATAATTAAAATTTTTCAGACCTCTTAGAATCAGAAAGCAAAGTGGAAATAGAAAGAATCCCCTGACTTCCTCTTGAAAGAAAAAAAAAGAAATTTAATTACCTGGAGTGTTATAACCAAAATCCAGAGTTTTGAGATCAAAGGATAGGCATTACTCAGTTTTTTAAAATCTTTGCTACCATTAAGTATCAATTCTTTTGTTCTGCTGATAAAAGAACTTTGGTTTCTGATTTCTCCCAGGGTATATATCGAACTAGAGAAACTAATTCACATTAACGACACATGAAAGTCAGGATAATTAAAAATTCTATAAATAAAATAAATAAATAAATAAATTCTATTTATCAATTTACAACAGGATATATTGCAGACTATGCAACTGGCATTGACTATTTCTACTTAGCAGTTTCCTTGTTGTTATTTCTACTCCAGAGAATGAATTATAGATCACAAAGTTACTTGGTGAGCAGGGCAGTAAAATAAACAGAGATAGCCTGTTTCCATCAAATCTTATATATATATATATATATGCACATATGTACACATGTACACACAAAATCACACACAAAAATCATATATACATATTCCTGATCTCTGATGTATACATATATTCATTGTAGATCATGAATATCGGTTATTAGAGTCAAAATACCCTCTCCAGTGGATGTATTAGAAACTGATGATTTTTTAAATAGACTTTATATATAGCACAATGAATTTTCCTTCTTATGATAAATTTGCTTTGGACATGTTACAATTAATTAGATCATAGCTTATTTGCATGTTTGTTTCAATAGGTCTTGAAACCTCTACTAACATTACTAACAACACATTTGAAAATCAAAATGGCTTACTTTTACACTTGGTTAACATTTAAATTTAAGTACATTCTTAATAGCTTCAATTCCAAAACATTTATACTTTTTTGTACTCCAGATTTTCAGGTTCGTCCTATCTGAGGGCTTCAGTCCTCATATATTATTGCCAACATCTGTTTTACACTTGACATTATTGGTTATTGTTCATTATTTTCCAAAAACCTAATTTTTCTCATGATCATTCCATTGTACATTTCATTTAATATAACAAGTGGGTTTATAAAACTCTACTATAAGTGAAAAACAAAATTAGTTGCACAGAGAGAAAAGCAAAATTTGATTTATGCAATAGAATATTCATATTCTATAATATTTTTCTTTATTGTATTATAAAGTTTTAAATGATATAAGAAAAACCCTTTAATTTCTTAAACAAAATTTGATAAATCAAAAACTTTATTAATTCAAAATACTTTGCCATCCAGAATGTTACAATCTTATTAAAATCTATATTCGTTACAAGACCCAAAAATCATTCCAACCTATTTAAAATACTTTTAAAAGTTAAAATCTAATAAATATTTATTTTATGGTATGTTTAAATGTATGTTTAAAAAGAATGGATCCAACTTACTAACAATGGATATTAGATATTTCTCTTCCTCTCTAGTGTTTTTTTTTTAATCTTTCTTGAGTCTCTTTTGAACCTTAAAGTAATTTGAAAAGACTTACTTCAGTCTTGAAGGAAAGAGAGGTGTTAGGGAAGATGAGGCCTTTTAAAAGAATATATAAATATAAGTTAATCTATGAGAAACCAGTCGGTGTTTTGGGCAGCTGCCACACAAATTAAACTCACAAAGAAGGATAGGATATCCGAAGCTGAGCAAATCTGATAACTAAAGGAATGACAGTTAGGATTACT
This sequence comes from Gracilinanus agilis, assembly GCF_016433145.1. Classification (NCBI taxonomy): domain Eukaryota; kingdom Metazoa; phylum Chordata; class Mammalia; order Didelphimorphia; family Didelphidae; genus Gracilinanus; species Gracilinanus agilis. The sequence goes on from NC_058135.1 coordinate 154,434,502, forward strand.
GGTCTCTGTCACAAACCAGGGAATAACACACAGATTAACTACTCACACATTATGGGTTCTTTGAGGTGAGAGGAAACAAACAGGAAGGAAAACACAATAGTTTAATTTATTAAAAAAAAAAAAAAGGGTAAGGAGAGTGGGAGAGGTATTTCTATAACTAGGATTAGCTAACTGACAAGAAATGGAGTCCTAAGAGAGAGTTTCTCTGTCAACCCAACTTCAGTCAGGCTGACAGCCTTGACTGAAGACTAGGGGGGAGAGAGAGAGCTGGGTGTTGGGATTCTCACAATTGGTCCAGGTTGCTTTTTTGATGGCTTAAGGATAACAGGAACCAACTCCTTGGACGGCCAATAATCCAAGAGATACCAGGTAGGGAAGAATGCCTGCAAACTGTCCACCAGAAACAGACACTATCCACTACAAAGGGTTGTCCTGAGAGATGTTGTCTTCAAGCTTCTCCAATCCCAAAGATCCCAAACTTATGGAGTCACTGCTGGCTGGACCTCTGCTCCAAAACCCTCTCATACCAGCAATGACTGTTTCACTTCTCCCCCAGCTGCATTCCAATGCAGAATGTTCAGTTGACAGCCAAGCTCCCATTCCTAGGCACTTCTTACTCATCATAACTTTCTATTCAGTTCCCTAAATGACTTCATTACAGGCCCAAAGTTGAAGCAGAAATATATACATGAGATACACATTTGTGTCTAGTTTCAAAAATACTAAAGAACAAATTCTGTCCAATTTGGTGAATACACTATTTCTAACTTGAATTAAGGTGATGAATGTAATTCAGTCACTCTTAACTATTCTAGAAATAAGGACTAAGGATTTTAAGTAGAAATTGAATTTTATAGTATGTTTATAGTTTATAGTATGTAGTTTATAGTATGAATCAATAGATATTCACAGCTTTTTAGGTGGCCCTTTGTAAAACAGGACAGACTCAAAAGCTCAAATAAACTAATAGATGGAAATGTGTTGGCTAGCCTAGAGGTATGTTCTGTTGCTTCTCTTTTTGGAAGGGGCACTTTCTGGAAAAAGGCACAGAGATTCTATGAAAGTCAGTTTTTAGTTTTAATACGATACCATAATACTTAATAATATACAAACAAGACAATCAAAGGAATATAGAATTCAATGAAATAATACTAAAATTCATTTGGAGAAGTGAAAAGAACTGGCATTAGTTTAAAAACTAGATCAATGGAACACTCTAAACGTGAGGAATTAAGAAATAATAAAAGTCAATAATTCAATCTTGAAAACATAAATTTCTTAGAAAAAATACTGCTTGGTTAATCAGACTTTCTGGGAAAATGAAAAAGAAGGCTTAGAGGGGTATCTTGGACCATATTGCATAAGAAGATAAAAATGACGTGACCTCAATAGATCATAACATTAAGAAAAAATAGATGATAAAAACAGCTCTGAGTGGGAGATATATTCTTAACCAAGCAAAGAATAGAGACAATTACACAAGTTAAAAAATAGATTATTCTATTACATTAAATTAAAAAACTCTTGAACAAGCAATATGTTTTGCAACTAGGTGAAGTGGAAAAGTGATAGAATGTTGGGGGGAATATTTATATCCAATATACCAGATGAAGGTATCAGATATCAGAAATATATATATATATATATGTGTGTGTGTGTGTGTGTGTGTGTGTGTATTGCTATGTATGTAATTACAAATAAATAAACTTATTTATGGACATATACACACATATAGATAGATGATAATATGTTCATTATAAATGTGGATATAGCATTTATATAGATGTATTCTATGTAGATATATTCATATATACACATATACACAAATATAAACACACACACTGACTATACATTTAACACTGGAAATCCATTCTCTAATGAAGGTCACTCAAAGTAAGAAGCAAACAGTTCTTAAAAGAATACTTGCAAACTACTAACAACCCTTTTAAAATTATTCCAAATCATTAGCAATGAAGGCAAGATAAACACTGTTCAATTAGGCAAAGATGGAAAAAGATGGGAATAGTTGATATTGAGGAGTTTATGGGGAAATAGGTACATTCTTGGTTGAACAATGAATTACTATAGTTATTTTGGGAAGAAATTTAGAACTTTGCAAATAAAGTGACTAAGTGGCCATTTATTTGACCAAGATATTCAACTATTAGTCATATATCTCAAAGAGGTCATTACTTAGAAATTCCTACACAGGCAACAAATATAACAGCATTGTTTTGTGGAAACAAATTAAGCCATCATTTGTGGAATAGCTAAACAAAAAATGGTTCATTAAAGTAATGGAATGTTACTATGATATAAGGAATGTCAAATTGGTTTAAAACAGAAGCATGGAAAATTGATGAACAGACACAGAATGAAGTTGCAGAACCAAAAGTACAATATTCACAATGACTATACTAAATGGAAAATATAACAAATAATACATATAAAATCAATACAATAATAATAATCATAATACAGTAACAAAGCAATAAAAATGTATATTGCATTTGTGTGGAGTTAAATTCTGAGGAGACTCATACCCCCAGAATCACTCTAATGAGAAGACAGGAGACTTGATAAGATGCTGGCAGAGCTCATGTGGTTTTATTCAGGTGGGAGAGGTGGATAAAGGGAGAAAGAGTGGACAACTGTCTGGAGAGATCTCTCAGAAACAGTGGACATTTTTGCTCAAATTTACTCAGAATTTATAGGGATTCAACACAATGCTATTTCCTCCTTCCCATCATCTGTATCTTGTTCTATCTTCCTTCCTCTTAATCTTTTCCCATACTCTATTCTCCTTCCTCTATCCTCCTTAATCTTTTCTAAGGCTTCTGAGTGTTATATAAAATGTTATACTTCTTTATTTTGTCCTATCCTCTATTCTCCAAAACTTTGAAGCATATGGAAATATTTATTAGGTTTGCAATTTCTCAGTTGAGTCAAATTTTGTTACAGTATTTCTTGGGTGGCAACATCCAGGCTGTATGTAGTCACGGTTATAATTTTTAAGTTTTGATATTTCTCTCATAGTAGTTAGGATCCCCAAAACTTCTTCTAGAGTGAGGGGGGAGGGGATATCTCTTAGCCACCTTTTAGAAAGAATAAAAAATCTATAAATCTGCTTGAGGAGCGGGAAATTCTTCTACTCCTCATAAGGAGACATTGATATCTCCTAGTGGAGGGCACTTAACTTCACTAATTTTTCTATAGGAAGTTGCCAATCTATGATTACTGACATTAATCAATGTATATTGAGTAATAATGCACAGTTTCATCCCACACACATTTATGAAAGACAAATAGGATCCTAGAGAAGACAAATGCAAATATAACTTCCTCTCCTCCTTTAGAGAGGCTGGAGGTCCATGAGTATGGCTCTTTGCCTAAATTTTCAAACATTTTAAGGGCATTTTTTTGGTTTAATTCTTCTGAAATAATTCCTCCTTTCCATTAAAAATATCTTTGTTATAAGAGAAGGATTTCTGGGAGGAGGCAGGAGAAAAATAATATTGGAAATGTAAATATAATTTATTTTTTTTAAACTGTGCTCAAAGGAATAATGAACTGGAGGAATTCCATGTGAACTTGAACAAACTCCAGGAACTGATGCAGAGTGAAAGAAGCAGATCCAGGAGAACATTATACACAGAGACAGATACACTGTGGTACAATTGAACATAGTAGACTTCTCTACTAGCAGCAATACAACGATCCAAGACAATTCTGAAGTACTTATGAAAAAGAATGCTATCCATATTCAGAGGAAGAACTATAGAAGTAGAAACACAGAAGAAAAACACATGGGTTGATGGGGATACTATTGGGGATGTAGATGCTAAACAGTCACTTTAGTGCAACTATCAATAATATGGAAATACATCTTGATCATTGATACATGTAAAACCTAGTAGAATTGCCTTTTGGGTATGGGGACAGGGGGTTGAGAGAGAGGAAAAGAACATGAATCATGTAACCATGGTAAAATATTCTAAATAAAAATTAAAAAAACTGAAAATTTCAAAAAGATACCTCTTTTATGCCCTTTCCAAGTCTTTTTCATTTCTGTGCTAGTTGGAAAATGCAAATTATTATCATTTTTAATATATCATTTCTATACTTAATAATTATTACGGAGACCTGTTCAAAACATTCTGAAAAGCATATCTTTCTTAGAAAAAAAGACATATTGCACAAAATGGAAATAGGGAAACTTGCCAATTTTGAATAACTCTTCAAAAGAGCTATATTGTACCTGAGGATATTATGAAAGCAATCATATTTCCATCACATGCAAGGAGGAACATTCTTCTGTGACTATTATATGAAAGGTGTGATACAGCCCCATTTTTTATGGTTACAAAACATATCTTCCTTATGTAAGATAAGCAAGATAAAACATTTTTCTTAATATTTGACATTTTGAAAATTTTTTTGAGTCAGTATTTCAAGATTCCAGCCTCATACAAAAGAGTTCCTACTCATTTGTACTGGTTTCAAAGAATAAAATCTGAGGCATTTTAGTTGGGAAAAGGTAATTAATTAAAACTGCTAAAAATTTTTTTAAAGTTGTCATAAGCAAATATATTTCACTTTTGTTAAACTGTTCTAACATGTTCCAAAAGAAAGGAAATATGAATTGCTATTTCCATGTTTATCTACCACATGAGTACTTTTATAAACTGAATTAAAAAAAAAGATATGGAAACAAAGAGGATGCTAATTAGTTGAGGGATGGGTGAATAAATTGTATTTGGATCTGATGTTGGACTATCTGCTTAAGAAATGAGGAAACGGATAGCTTAAAAAAGAAATGGAAAAATATAAATATAAATGCACAGGGACATAAGCAGAAATTCAAGAACAACTTAATATAATAAATATGAAACATTGTTAGGACCTTTATAAAGTGATCAAGAATGAAATAAGTACAAGCAGGACAGCCATTCATACATTAACAACAACACTATAAAACTTTCCCCCTCTTTGTTTCTGCTTTGATATAAAGTTTTGATGTTTTTAGCTTTTACATTACAAATATTTATAGATATTTTCATTTAATAATAGTTTTCCTTTTAACAAAATGACATTAAAGAAAGAAGAAGAGGAAGGAAGGAGAGTAAAAGGAAGAAAGGAAAGCTAGTCATTCACCTTTTATTCTAATTCATCCATGTTTCTCTTGCTTAAAATGTTTCATGTATTCATATTATGATTTCCAGAAAAGTCAACTTTAAGTGAACATCTCTCTTATGATCTGGCTTCCCCATTTTAATCTCAGATATCTCTCTATACCATGTCATTAATCAGTGATAAACTTTATCCTTGCCCAAAATAGTTTCCATTTTGACAATTTCTCATAGATTGAGAGATTTAAGGGAACCTTGATAAGAAAGTCAAAGGTGCCCAGAGAGATAGAGTTAGGAGCCACTGGGAATCCCTAACAAGCTCTTGCTTTTTTGCCTGACGCTCTTTTTCCTTCAAGAAAAAAGCATATATCCTATAAGTACATTAACTTATCACCAGATCAAGTCACTATCCAAAATCAATAATCATGGAATTCACCATTGTACATGAAAAAAGATTCAGGAGCAGAACTTGATTGGGAACTAGGTGACAAAGAAGAGAAGATAAGCTAAGACAAGTATCTTTCAGAGATTTCAGTTTTCTTTTCAATTTTATATTAGTCAATCACCAATTCTTAGAGACATATTCCAGAATGCAAAGTGATGAAGCCTTGGATATAGAGATTTGCATCAAGCATGCTATATAACAGAAAGTCTCAGAAAGAGTAAATTCTCTACCCAGGCTAAAAGATTAATGGAAGAAATCTGAATTCCACACGGGATAGAGTTGTAGTTCCATTTTACTGTCACATCTCATATGTATCAATTCTCTCTGTAGCACATTCATTTAATACAAATCTTTCATGCTATTGCCCTTCTTTCACTGTCTTCTCTACATTTTTTATGTAGCATAACTAATTCCAGAAATAACTACCTGCCTATGAATTTGCCTTTGCTATCCCATTTTGTTCTGAATATGCTTATTTCAATGATACTAGTTTTGAATAAGAGTATAAAAGGTTGTTCTGTCAACACTATGTAATATAGTACTTGTCATCTGAAGATAATGGAATATATTTTTTCTTCTTGATTCAAAGACATTTTGCTTCTTAAACAACTTTTAATAGATTTTTTAAAATTAGTAATGTTCCTCTTGATGACAGTGTGATATTTCTTTTCTCTGAGATAGGTAGATTGTGCTAAATCTTCTTACTAATGGTCATCATAGGAATGTCATCTCTGTATGGTAGCATAAATTAGACCCTAAGATTTCATTTGTATAAAAATATGATATAATAAAAATTGAATTATATCAAAGAAATCTGAGCCATAGAATTAATATCCCCATAATGTTCCCCAAGGCACATTAATTAAATTTGGTAATTTTTGCATTTGAAATTGAGTTACATATTGATAAAAAATTATCCTGCTTCAAATATCTAGAACATTAGTATTTATTAGTGAGTAGTTATTAAATTGTTAAAACATAGTAAATTTTAATTATATAATTTTCCACTGCTTAAATATTTTTCATTTAACTTTTTACTGATTCCTGTTTCAGCATTCATAAAATATTCAAAGAATTTGGGGACATACAAATTAACTTTATTAGTAGGTTTGGTCTTCAATGTTATGTTTTAAAACTTGTACACTTTGAATATTACAAATCAGAATATATATATATATATATATACATATGTATGCTTTTCCAATAAGGAAAGTAGGTGAATATGTATACACACACAAACACACATATACTGGTTAAAATAGGCCAAATAACATTTGGATCATCAAGTTAATTTAAATACAATAGCAAATCAAATAGAGATATTACTGAAATTGTGTGTATTAATTATTTATTAATGAATGAATGAACTTGTCATTTTTATAAATAAAAGTGAGATGTAAGAGGATAGACTAACATTTTGTATGAAGTCCAGGAGCTAGAAGTGGAAAAAATGGAGGAAACTGTTTTAAATACAGATCAATAGATGTGAAAAAGGAAACTCTTATCAGAATACTTCATTGACTACCATGACAGAAAGAAGAAATTTTTTTAAAAAGGAGAAAAACACAAACCTAGCACTGCAGCAGTATAATGTAGTAGTAGTGGTGGTGGATTTCTGTGCATCCATCTGGTGAAGCTCTCTTTATGTCAAAGATAGAGGAAAAAATAACTTTCCTAATTGTCTTAATGTGCCTTCCATTATTTAGAAATTGGAAGAAATAATGAGAAGGATCTCTCTTCTGGATGATATTCACAGTAAGAGAGATATAATCACTGGTGCAGAAATGAAGAGAACCTCTTTTTCAAAGCAACTATTTCATCTTAAAAATTGTGATAAAAAAGAAATGAAAATCAAGTACAGTCTGATATGAACTGTAGATTCTCAGACAATAGATTTCAGAGTTCAGATGAAATATATGTAGAATATTATAGACTAAAATTTTTTAAAGGAAGTTAGACCAGGAAAGTAACGAAGCTCTTAAGGACAAAATTATTGAACTTATGAAGAAAAGCAATTCAGAAAGTTAGGAGGATGTTTTTTAATGGGAAGAATAATGGAGGAAGGACATATATCAATCAAATTAAATGTCATGGAGCCAAAGTCAGAATAAAATAAGATTTAGCAACTTTTTTATTAAAGTATCAGAAGGTCTAGAATCTGATATTCTAAGAGGAGGAAAATGCTAGGACTTTAACCAAGAATCATCTACTCAACAAAACTGAGAATAATTCTTTTGGGGGAAAAAAGGGCATTCAATGAAATAGAGAATTAATTTTCAAGCATTACTGATGCAAAGACCATTGCTGAATGGAAAGTTTGATTCTCAAATACAAAACTCAAGAGAAGCATGAAAAGGTAAACAGGAAAGAGAAGTCAAAAGACATTCAATAAGGTTAAGCCATTTAATCCCTTCGTGAGAAGATAATTCTAGTTATTCTTAAGAACTTTATCATTATTAGGGCAGTTAGAAGTAGTATACATTAGAGAGAGGGTACAGGTGTGAGTTTAATATGATGGTAAGATATCTAACAGAAATAGAATCAAGGAGTGAGAAAGCAGAATAGACTGGGAGAAGAGAGGAATAGAATGAGGGAAGTTATTTCCAATAAAAGAAGCATGTTAACTTTTAAAGTGAAGAGGAAGCAATAGTAGTGCCATAGATAGTAATAGAGTGAAATCATAAAGAGCAGATTTAGGGTTAGTAGATGATTAGCTAAGTTTGGAAAATGTAGAGTTTGAGGGTACTGATGGAACTTATGGGAGAAAGATATCTAATAGACACTTGGAACCAAGAAGAGAGTGAAATATGTATCCACAGGCATGTTTATCTACATATATGCATACATGTCTATAAACAAATTGGTTTGTGTATAAATAAAACTCAATGGGAATGGAAAAACTAAGATGTATATACACAGACTATATATTTCTACCAATAATTTACATGTAAAACATAGAAGCAAAAGACAGAATATGGGATGCACATGGACAGAGAAGTAGTCATACAATAAGAATAAGAGTCCGGTATCTTAGGAGATACAAAAAGAACAAGAGAAAAAAATTTCTAGATTGTTAGATCCTCTAGGGACAATATGTTATGGAAAATATGGAAAATATGAACAAGAATCCTCCGGAATGATAAGATACAAAAGTATAAATGACCTATATTTATGAGGTATAGACCCTCATATTGATAAAATTACTGTTCCAAACAAGTACCATAATAACCATCTCTCAAAAAGTAAAGAAAAAAATTAAAAAGAGAATGCAATAATGACTAATCTTTTCCCTTGAGAAGTTTTATAGACAAGTGGCAAAAAAGATAAAGAAGCCAAATAAAACTTCAATAAAATAGTCGCATAAATTTATATTACCTCAGCTTCTTTAAATCACTCACTCCTTTGTTAGTTGGTGAAATCTGGGGCAATTTACAAGCAATGAAATAATTTAAGAAGTAGGAAGTAAGCTCCTTCAGGACAGAACCCCTTTTTGCATTTGGTCCAATTTCAGAAGACATTTAATAGTAGTTGAAAGGAAGAATGAATTAGACTCATGATTGTCTTTTTTTTTAAGCTAAGTAGATGTGAATATGTTTATGAACAGTAGGGAATCAGCTAGTAGACACTGAGAGATTGAAAATAAGTGAAAGAGGAGGGATGACAGAAGAAACGATCTCTTGAGGAAAATGGGATGGAATGTGAACATTAGAACAAGTATAGAAGTTAGCTTTGTAAGGGCTATGTGTGAAACAGGAAAGAAGGTGTGAGACAGGAAAGAAGGTGAAAGTGACAGAAAACATCTGAGTGGTAGAAGATGAAGAGGAGAGAAGAGGGAGATGACTGTGAATGGCATCAATTTTTTTCTGTAAAATAGGAGGTATGGTCCTTAGCTGGGAGGTAGAGGAAAGGGAGGAGATGGAAGGTTTGAGGAGGAATTTTTTAGGAGATCCACTGTGAGGAGACAGAGGGACAGAGTGGTATTTATTGTTATTTATAGGGTACCTTGGGTGCTGTGGATGGAGCACAGTGCCTCATATACTGTAGATATTTAATGCTCATTAGTTAATTGGTTAACTCTTTATGGAATGTGAAAATAGGGGAAATTTCATAAAGTTTATAATGACAAAAAACAACCAAAATAACCCCATGCTTTCAGATGAAATGACTTAAGAATTGAGGACTACTTAAAATCCTTAGGATAAAACTAAATTCATCCATTTTTATTGTCAATATGTGAAATGTAGCCAAAGAATTTAGTGTAATGTTATCCTAGAGAGTTCTCAGACAAGGTATAGATCTATTAAGATAGGGAGAGTTTTTCCTAGATTTGTGTAATAAAGTCTCTTCACACTTTCTGACAGTAGTGTTGCTGTAGAATGACTTCCATATGTTTATCTCATCTAAATAAGATCAAATCTGTACCAAATGGTTATATTTACACTGAGATTTAGCCATGACATTTGTTTCTTGGAAAGAATACTTGGCAAAGGCAGTCTAATACCTTTCAAGCTTTTTTTTCTCTTTCTGACATTGTAATAAGAAGGGTAATCTGAGATGTATTAATGAATTTTGTACTAATAGGGCCTCAGTAATGATTATGAAGCACATACAAATATATAAATAACTCAGGAGGGGAAAGGACTAGGGAAAGACTCCTACTTAAGGCTGACAAGTCCTCAAATGCAACAAAACTCCCTGTGAAATATGGTTGTAGCTTTTGGGCTATTCATGAAAGATAAAAGATAATAAGATAAAACATGCCCAAATTCTATACTCTAGGGATTCCAATCATTCTAGACTGATAATCTTGTAGCAATATTCAGAGTGACTAATTAAAAGGAAATAGAGATGGGATTCTGGATTCTCAGGAAGATTGGCTGAAAGCCAAGACATGAAGAATCTTGCAACATTGGACTGCAACTGAACCATAGTTTAATGTATTGTAAATTTGTCTTTGGAATCTGGCCTAGGTTTAGAATAGAGCTACATAACAAAAGGATACAGTACTCCTTCTACTTCAGTCCTAACTCTAGGTGACTTTAAAAAGTTATGAATTTTTAAATGCTTACTTTCTTTATGTCTCTACTAGAATCTCTTTAACCACACTGGTAGAAAAAATATGAACTAAACACACAGTAGTGTACCCATTCATGGGAGTGTGATTATAAATTTCCTATTAAAAGTCCTTTTCAACATGCATATAGAAATAGCTTTGAGGAAGTCCTAGTTCTTAAAGGGGGAAAACAAACAAAAATAATTCTCTTGATTTCTTTTTTTTCCTTTGAACTGTTCCAGAAATAGAGATTGGTGGTCTAGGAAGAAAGGATAGATGAGAATTTTAACTGAACATTATGGAGAAAGAATTTTTTCCCTTAATTTTGGGATAAAGATAAATTTGGGGAAATACAATGGGAAAAATAAACCTTATACTTTTAGTAACAGCTGGATCAGCTGGATTTAATGAAAAAGAATTTAAAGGTAGAATATAATAGGATCTTTTTCTCACTACCTGTATGAACTTAGACAAGACTAAAGCTCACCAGCTTCATTTTCATTGTCTTTAAAATGAAGGGATTCAACTGGATAATCCCTAGGATTCCTTGAGATCTGCTAATCTCTGTCTAGGGATGAAATGAGCTAATGTTACACAGAAACTAAGTCTCAGTGAGTTCTGATTAAAGTGAATTCTTTCAAGAGACTTGCTACTCTAAACAAATAATTTAGACTCTGTCTCATACAGGGCAAAAGAAAGATTCCTCAAGTACAAATTAGTTATGCTCTGACCCTATAAATTCAGGAAATAAATTTTTTGTATGTTTACTTTTGGAAATTTAGTAGTTCCACATTTGTCACTATAATCATTACACCTTTTGCGAGAATTAAATAAAGGATTTTTATACTTATCACTTTGTTCATCTATTTCTATGAAATCACACTTATTAGTTTACAAAGGATACTCAAGGGGCACGAGGATCTCCATTATTCCTATAAAGCCAAGGTTCTTGTTCTTTTTGTGTGGACCTTTTAAGTAATCTGGTGGACCTCTTCTCAGCATAATATTTTAATGCCATGAAAATAGAAAGGATTACAAAAGAAAATGATATTGAAATACAGATATCAAAATATTAAAGTTCACAGACTTTCTAACATAGTGTAATTCATGGAAGGTCTACCAAACTGAAAATAGGTGTTCAGTTTTGAGCCAGGTGATGCTCAGGTTGGCTAGAATGCCAACATACTTGTTTGTAGAGGCTCATTAAAATAATAATAAACCATAAAACTGGGATTTTTCACTACAACCATACGCAAAAACCCATTTATTAAGGCTCAAAGAGGTCTTGATCAGTGAAAGTATAATGAATGCCTGCATTAACTAATATACCAATCTTTAAAGAGATTTTTATTTTCTTTGTGACTTATATTTTCTTTTTGCTTTTAAAAGTCACCAAGTACTCTACTGCCCTAGTATTTAAATTGCTACTTAGAGATTTTTTCTTTGAAAAATTTAATTTGATCAATTAATTTAGAATATTTTGCCATGGTTCATGTTCTTTCCTTTTCCTGAAACCTACCCTACCCCATAGCCTCCGTGAAATTCCACTGGGTTTTACATGTATCTTGATCAAGACATATCTCCATATTATTGATGATATTTGCACTAGGGTGATTGTTTAGAGTCTAAACCCCCTATCATAAGTCCCTGAGAATTGTCATGGATCATTGCATTGCTGTTAGTGCAATAGTCCATTACATTTGATTGTACCACAGTGTATCAGTCTCTGTGTACAGTGTTCTCCTGGCTCTGCTCCTCTCACTCTGCATCAGTTCCTGAAGATCATTCCAGTTCATATGAAATTCCTCCCGTTCTTTATTCCATTTAGCACAATAGTATTCCATCACAAGCAGATACCACAATTTGCTCAGCCATTCCCCAATTGAAGGACATCCTTTCATTTTCCAATTTTTTGCCACCACAGAGTGTAGTTGTAAACATTTTTTACAAGTCTTTTTCCCTATTATCTCTGGAATATAAACCCAGCAGTGGTATGGCTAGTTCAATAGGCAGAAAGTCTTTTAAAACCCTTTGAGTATAGTTCTAAATTGCCATCCAGAATGGTTAGATCATTTCACAACTCTACCAGCAATGCATTAATGTACCAATTTTGCCACATCTCATTCCACATTTATTACTTTCCTTTGCTGTCTTGTTAGCTAATCTGCTAGGCGTGAGGTGGTACCTCAGAGTTAATTTGATTTGCATTTCTCTAATTATAAAAGATTTAGAAGACTTTTTCATGTACTTATTGAGAGTTTTGATTTTTATCTGAAAATTGCTTATTCATGTTCCTTGCCCATTTATTGATTGTGGAATGGCTTGGGTGTTTTTGTACAATTGATTTAGCTCCTTATATATTTGAGTAATTAGACCTTTGTCAGAGTTTTTTGTTATAAAGATTTTTTCAAGTTGTTTCTTCCTTTCTAATTTGGTTGCATTGGTTTTGTTTGTGCAAACCCTTTATAATTTAATATAATCAAAATTGTTTATTTTACATTTTGTAATTTTTTTTCTAACTCTTGCTTGGTTTTAAACTCCTTCTTTTTCCAAAGATCTGACAAGTATACTATTCTGTGTTCACTTAATTTACTTATAGTTTCCTTCTTTATATTCAAGTCATTCACCCATTCTGAATTTATCTTGGGGTAAGGTGTGAGATGTTGATCTAGACCCAATATCTCCCATACCATTTTCCAATTTTCCCAGCAGTTTTTGTCAAATTGTGGGGGTTTGTCCCAAAAGCTGTCTTACTAGGTCAATTACCCCATCTGTTCCACTAATCCTCCCTTCTGTCTTTTTGCCAGTACCATATTGTTTTGATGACCTCAGATTTAAAGTACAGTTTAAAATAGAGTAATACTAGGCCCCCTTCCTTCACATTTTTTTCATTATTTCCTATGATATTCTTGATCTTTTGATCTTCCAAATGAACATTGTTATAGTTTTTTTCCAATTCATTAAAAATTTTTTGTGGTATTTTGATGGGTATGGCACTAAATAAGTAAATTAATTTGGGTAGGATACTCATTTTTATTATGTTAGCTCATCCTACCCATGAACAACCAATGTTTTTCCAATTATTTTTATCTAGTTTTAATTGTGTGGAAAGTATTTTGTGGCTGTCTTTGTATAATTACTTTTTATATTGGCAGATAGAGTCCTAAGCATTTTATATTGTCTAGGTTGATTTTAAATGGAATTTCCCTTTCAAACTCTTGCTGCTGAGAAGTGTTGGAAATATATAGAAATGCTGATGATTTATGTGCATTTATTTTGTATCCTGCAACGTTGATAAAATTGTTGATTATTTCCATTGGATTTTTAGTTGATTCTCTAGTATTTTTTTAAGTATACCATCATATAATCTGCAAAGAGTGATAGCTTGGTTTCCTTGTTGCCTAATTTGATACCTTCAATTTCTTTTTCTTCTCTAATTTCTACTGCTAGTGTTTCTAGTAAAATGTTAAATAATAGAGGTGATAATGAGCATCCTTATTTCAGGCCTGATCTTATTGGGGAGGCTTTTAATTTATCCCCATTCCATTGATAGTTTTAGATATGTACTGTTTATTATTTTTAGGAAAGACCCTTCTATTCCTATACTTTCTAGTGTTTTCAATACGGATGGGTGTTATATTTTGATCTATTGAGATATTCATATGATTTTTGTTGTTTTGGTTGTTGATATGGTCAATTATGTGAATGGTTTTTCTAATTTTGAATGATCCTTGCATTCCTGGTATAAATGCCACCTGTTCATAATGAATAATCCTCATGATCACTTGCTGGAGTCTTTTTGCTAATATTCTATTTAAGATATTTGCATCTATGTTCATTAAGGAGATTGGTCTCTAGTTTTCTTTCTCTGTTTTTCTACCTGGCATTGGGATCAGTACCATATTTGGTTCATAAAAGGAATTTGGTAGAACTCTTTCTTTGCTGATTATGTCAAATAATGTGTATAGAATAGGCATTAGTTGTTCTTTGAATGTTTGATAGAATTCACTTGTGAATCAATCTGGTCCTGGGGATTTTTTTCTTAGGGAGTTATTTGATGTTTTGTTCAATTTCTTTTTCTGATATGGGATTATTTAAGTAATCCATTTCTTCTGCTGTTAACCTAGGCAATTTATATTTTCATAAATATTCATCCATATCTCCTAGATTGCTATATTTATTGCCACATAATTGGGCAAAATATTTTAATAATTGCCTTAATTTCCTCTTCATTAGAGGTTAGGTTTCCCTTTTCATTTTGGATGCTGTTAATTTGGTTTTCTTCTTTCTTTTTATTTATTAGATTGACCAGTACTTTGTCAATTTTATTTGTTTTTTTCAAAGTACCAGCTTCTGGTCCTATTTATTAATTCAATAGTTCTTTTATTTTTAATTTTATTAATTTCTCCTTTAATTTTTATTATGTCTAATTTAGTTTTCATCTGGGGAGTTTTAATTTGTTCACTTCCTAGTTTTTTGATTTGCGTGTATAATTCTTTGCCCTCCCAAATTTGTTAATACATGCACTCAAAGATATAAATTTTCCCCTAGTACTCATTTGGCTGCAACCCACAGATTTTAGTAGGATGTCTCATCATTGTCTTTCTCTTCTATGAAATTATTATTTGTTTCTATGATCTTGGAGAACCATATTATTTAATTTCCAATTAATTTTTGATGTTTCTATCCATGTGCCCTTACTAATTATTATTTTTACTGCATTATGATCTGAAAAGGTTACATTTATTATTTCTGCTTGTTTGTTTTTTTGTTTGCCATGTTTCTGTGTCCTAAGTACATGGTCAATCTTTATGAATGTCCCATGTGCTGAGGAAAAGGTGTATTCCTTTTTTTCCCTATTTCTCTCTCTCTCTCTCTCTCTCTCTCTCTCTCTCTCTATATATATATATATATATATATATATATATATATA